>NC_045430.1:166055045-166358075 GCF_902635505.1 Sarcophilus harrisii
CTGAATTAGACTATCGTATCCAAGAATGCAGCAAACAATGTGAGTTCTCAATGATATATATATATATATATATATATATATATATGTATACACATGGCTCAGATACAGGGGTAGATGGAGGCAGGGGCAGAGTCAGGGTGCTGGGAGTGGGAACAGGGACTAACAATCCGGGTCTGACAGGGTTGGGGGAGCCATTCTGATAAGCAGGGAAGGGTTGGGGTCATGATGTCTAAGATAGAAGGTCTTTCTCCTTATCTGGATCATCATAATTAGGAGGGAGGGGTGGTGTTGCAGAACAATCAGGAACTGAGGCAGAATAATTAGGAACTGAGGCAGAAAAATTCAGGGAAACTGAGTCAGGACAATTAGGGAAACTGAGTCAGGACAATAAAAGAGAACTGTGGCACAACATTCCATACTCTCTCTCTTCTGAATATTCAGATCATTGGATTAACTTCCTCTAGGTACTTGGAAGGACTTAGTACCATAATTTTGACCAACCCTATATAAAGCAAATAAACCAAAATAAAACTAGAAAAATGGAAGGACTTTTGGCAAGGACAAGTCTCTCCCTGATAACCCCAGAGTTAATCAGCAATACAAAGGCTCCCTGTTGCTAGCATGTCAGGTCCTCTACAGTTGAGACACCATCTCAGCCAGAGAATCGAGTTTGAGATGGACAGTTCAATGTAAGTTAGGTGGTGTGCAGTCATTTCTGCATTTAACTCAGCCCCTGCTTTTAGAGCAACAGGCCTCAAGACAGTCATGCTGCCCATTCAGAGGGGTAGCCCTCTCCAGGGGAGAAGGGTGAGGGTTGGAGTAGCTCCACCTGTCCCCACCCAGAGGAACAGACACAGCTGCAGAAAGGATCCAGATTTCTGAGCAGTATATGCACAGTTAGACCAAGGCAGGTAACCCCAAACTTTTAGAGGCCTGATACAAAACTGCAAGATCCCCTGAGAATGCTGAAATACTAATTAAGGAACTGTGGTTACAGGAATGGAGAAACAGATCAGAGAGACTGTCAATCCTGACAGGTATCTGATTTCTGGTTATTTCTAAAAAAAAAAAACTCATTTTTACTCCAGTTAATTGTCCCACTAACGGTCAGAGGGTGGAGCTTTAAAACTGCCAAATAGCATTAATTAACTACAAGCTGAAGAAACCTCCAATAACAAATCCCATTAACCAACATTGCAGATAAATCCTAAATAGGTATTTATCATAACCTCATATTGATAACAGTAAGAAATTTGTCTCAGTAAGTTCACAAGTTACCTTTCATATCTAAGTAGATATTTCATAAATGAACATTATACATACAAACCAGTTTGCTTTTAAAATACCCAATACATAGACACATATCCCAAATTACATATTGTCCATAACAGAAACATTTTCAAAAGGACAAAGAAAAACTATTATTTTCAGAAGCCCTTTAAATGATGGCCATAACCTCAGGATACAATCAATACAATCAAGTAAAACTTATACAGAATATCCTAATTCCACATAAAAAAATCCAAGAAGTTCTTAAAAATATTAAACTTTTAGTAATAATTCTACCAAAGTATGGATCACATTGATGACCATCTTACTTAACCAAGGAAACCATTATGCATCAAAAGAAACAAATATTCAGTCAATTAACTTATAAGCGGACCTATCTCTTGAAATCATTTCCCAAAGCCAAGCTGTAACACACTTAGTTGGGGGGAGAAGGAGAAGAAAGGAGAGGATTCCACGTGGCCCCTCTTCCATATCAGGCTTAATTGGGAGAAAGGGATTTCACATGGGTCCCCCTTCTGCCTTTCCCCTATTCCACATGGCATTTCTCTTAACTCCACCATGCTTCCTGACCCTCTACTCAAGTTCCTCTTTCCCTCTTGTTACATAGTTTAATCAATTCCCAACCCTATAACCTTTAAAGTAGCAGAAAGCAGTGAGGGAGTGAGTTTAATCTTCACCTTGAAGACAAAAGCTCCTATTTCACCTTACCCCACCCAACCTTTTTTTTCCTCCCACATGCAAATTTTCCTTCTAGTCTCTCCTAAATCACCCTCAAAACTATTAACATTCACAATACAGTGGGTAGCTAAATGATTCCATAAAACTCCATGTTCAGCAGAGCTGGGTTTAATGCATAACTTATAATGTTAACAAAAAGTAACAAACTTTACCTAATTAGAGGCATGTGACCCCTTTCAGGCAAGTTAACTGAACTTCTTTTTAACAAGCCATTGTTGTTAAGATCTTATACTCAAAAATAATCAAATCTAGCCTGCATAGGCAACAGTAAAATTATTTCCCACAATTTAAAAGTTCCGAAAAAAATGTTTTGTTAATTTTTTTTCACTAGTTCTCCAAAAAAAAAAAAAAAAAAAAAAACTTTTCCCGTTTCAAAGCAATTAGCATAAACTCCTTTGTCCTCCAGAGGTCTCATCTGCCTAGCCCAGTCAAGGCCAGGCTTGAATTTGGATCAGGTAAGGTTTTATTGCTCTTTTCTTAGAAATCCTACTAGCCCGGCTTTGAAAACTGTTTCTGCCAGTCTTAACAAGTTAAAAGTTTAAAATCACAAGCAAATTTTGAACTGAGCACAGTTGCAACATTAATATAACCAATTCTTAATCATTGTTCTTAAACCTTTAGCAGAGCTCTTTAACCAAGAGAACAGACAAATCACACAGAACACAAATCACACATATAATTGCAGTTACAACATTAAATAAAACATTTAACACACATAACCAGATAGTCCCCAAAGAGGCACTCAGAATCAGATCAGACTAGATGTGTCTTACAAATCATCCAAACCAGAGGGGATCATCAAGCATACTGGAATGATGCCATTCTCAGAATTTAATGCCCATCAGCATTTTATTATTCTGAGAATCCAGATACTAGAAGAGACAGAACAGATCAGATTATGTCCTAAAACATACAGACTTACTCTCCAATGGCCAAATTGAGATGTCCACCATCAGGGCATGGCTGTGGCTGAAAACTGCTCTCTTTCCAGGAGACTCAAGGCCCAAGGTAGAGACCCAGAAGGTCTCTAATCTCTAATCCTGCTCTCATTTTCCAATATCTCAGTGGAACCTCCAAAATGGTTATCATGTTTATCACTTTTCTCCTTTAAATACCCCATTATCTTTCTTTATTTTTTAATACTCATTTTCTGATTCAATTTCAGTGGATAGAATTAAATTTGTTTATGTACAAATCCCTTCCTTAACATAGACTCCTTTCATATATCCTTTTCACCATCCCATTTCCTTTTCCCCTATCTCTTCTGTTTCACCTTGAGTGAAATGCATTTCTGAACTTAACCTTGTGTAAATTCTTTCATCTTTTGGCCAGTTAGATGACAGTTAAGTTTGTGTCATATCCTTCATTCTCCTGTTTTGTTTTGTTTTCTATAATCTTATGCTTGAATATCCCGATTATGTGATTTGGTTTCTGCTGCCCCTCCTCTCCCTTATCCACTATTGAATTCCTTATCTTTTCTTGTTTTAAGGTCATTAAAACATAACAGAATTATTCTTACACCCTGTCTTGTCTAATTTCCTTTATAAACTAAGATGACTTCAGGATATTGCAGGGATTCCTGTATCCTTCCACTAGAATATAATGATCATTCTATAATCCCTTCCAATTTTTCACTTGTATTTACCTTTTTATGTTTTTCTTTATTCCTATTTGTACCAAAGGTTTTACTCCATTTTGGTGTTTTCATCTAAATGTCTAGAAGTCCTTTATTACATCAAAGATTTATTTTCTTACAGACCTATACTCGGTGTTGTAGGGTAATTTATTCTGAATTGTAGGCTTGAAAATTTTGCCTTTTCAATTATTCAGTTCCATGTTTTCTTCTCCTTTGTTTTGTTAGCTGCCTTTTCTTATATAATCACAAATACTTTCTGTCATGAAGTCCTCACATAAAATAGCATGTTCAAGGAGTCTGGCTGAAAAAGAAAGGTGCTGCATTGGACAATACCTTATAAGATGAAAGAGATTTAATTTCATCAGTTTGCTGTGGGCTTAAACTAGATAAGATATATAAAGCATTTTGAAAATTGTAGAGTTCTATGTATAGTCTTCTACTCCTTATTTATAAATACATACATACTTATAGACATATAGATATATTCATGCTTCTGATTGATGTGTTGGTCCAAAGCAAGATTTATCAATAGACAGCTCAAAACAACCATCCATAAATGTATTTACTTTAAGAATACTTTGGTTCACACTTTATTGATTCTAAATTGTTTGGAGTGTGTGTGTGTGTGTGTGTGTGTGTGTGTGTGTGTGTGTGTACATGCAGAGGGATATACTATTTTAAAAAGAAAAACTTCCTTAACCTCTTGTTTTTAGTTTTTTGACTGAAATGCATGAAAAAATATTTCATTGTCATTTAATGAGTTAGCTTATCCCAGGAAATAATTTATTTTTTATCAATAATTTAGGCCATATGTCAACTGTAGGAAACCAGTTGCTTAGTGAAATTTCTCAATCTACATCTTTTTGACCACTCTGTAGTCTTTGCTATTATCAGTCATAGAAAAATGTTTGTATGGGATGTGTATATATTTGTGTGTGTGTGTGTGTGTGTGTGTGTGTGGTTATATGTGTGAAAGTCAGACAAAGGCAGAGAAAGAGAGAGAGAGAGACAGAGAGAGACAGAGACAGAAAGAAAGAGAGGGAGGGAGAGACCTTAGAATTCAACCCATATTTATTTTGAGAGTACCTCTACTTTTCCAGTCATTTATATCTATAATTTCAGTAATTCACAATTCTTCCTTCTCATTAAACCCCATTGCCCATATCAAATCAATTCTAAGTTGTAACTATTTAACTCCACTATTTTTTTCTATGCCTCAATATAAGTACCACCATAGCACCCTTATATTTTATTACCTGATTCCAGTGACCTCCCAATCATGAATCCTAATGAATCCTTCATCAAATGTCAAATCATTTCCCAAAAGCACAAATTATTTGAATCTTGTACAAGTAACTTAAATGGCTACTCATTTCTTCTAGGATAAAATACAAAATGCTGGATTCATTATTTAGATATCAACATACATATACATATATGTGTGTGTATATATATATACACATAGGTAATATGAGTTTATGCATACATACATGCCTGTTTATAGATAAATATGTTATCATTAGCATGTACTTAGAATGTGGAAGCATACTCAAAAAGAAGAATATAAGAATATACAAAGGTATGTTCTTCCCAAAGTCATATTTCATCAGTTATACTGTCATTATGTGTCTTTTTAATCAGCAGTAGAGAAGTTTACAATGACCTTAAACTTGTGATGATTGGTATATAAAATGAAACAAAGTAAGGGTAAACCCAGAAATCTGGGGCAAGGGAATTACACTTACACACACACACACACACACACACACACACACACACACTGTTGCTCTCAAGAAATATATGATGATAAATGGAATTGCCAAATGTATTAATTCAACATTTTCTTCATAACTTGCTGGAAGATTAGAGAATAACAATATATCTGATAACATAGATTACTATATTATATAATGCTATATCTAGAGTCAAGAAGACCTGGATTCAAATCTCATCTCTACTATATACTATATCCCATGAACAAGTTATTTAATCTTTCTGAGCCTCCATTTCTTGAAATGTAATGTGAGTTAATCAATATAAAGTAATTTAGAAACTTTAAAACATTTTATTAATGTCAGTTGATGTGGGTACTGAATAAATAGGTAGAATACTTGTAAAACTCAGGTTAGAAGAGAAGAATAACAGTGGATGCTGTCATTTTCAAGACACAAAGTATAAAATATGTTGAATTGCCTTTTTCAGTTGTAATTTCCTAATTTTTAGTATTACATTTTGGTGATAGAGTCCTTTCTACTCCAAAGGATTCTTCCATCTGCTTCTGTCATAGTCCTTGTTTTATGTCAGTTATTCCTTTGCTAAATATAAAACTGAATAATGAAGTCACTAGCAAGGCTTCTTTTCCTTTTAGGTTTTTTTAAAAAGATACTTTTAAATATATATAATATGTAAAATCAAACATAATATTATTACTAACTTTAACATAATGGAAAAATGAAACTTTCTATACACACACACACACACACACACACACACACACACTCATTGACCAACACAAACAAGTATATGTATATATAAATAACATACAATTTATGTAAATCAATTTTAAAATGAAAAATATAGTTAGAAAGACTATTTTAAGAGCTGTTAGCTTACATTTTACAGAGTAGTTGCCTTTCTGAGCTATCCTAATTGTTTTTTTGTTTTTTTTTTTTTTCTGTGAATAGATCTTTTAAAACTTTGTAGTTACAGGGGTGTGCTTATAAAGGTTTAACAACTGGTTCTCAGAAAAGACTTAATAATTCAATAAACAGTTAAGTGCCTTCTACAAGTCAGTACTAAAGTCCTGGGATACCAAAAAAAAAAAAAAAAAAAAAAAAAAAGAAAAAAAAAAAATCCTTGACTCCAAGGAACAGATTATATTACAATTTGATTAGATTACAATCTAAAGGGAAAGAGGAGATAGAAGAGAAAACTGGTAGATGGGAATGGGAGGAGATCCTGCTAGAGGGCATTTTTATTCCTTGGTTGTAGAACCAGAAAAACAAACAAAACAAAACAAAAAACTTCAGTTACAAAGTGCTATCCAGTTTCTGCCCTTCATAAAAAAAAAAAAAACACGGAAGGAGGTTGGAATTCACCCTCCAACCCTACAATCTGTAGGGATAGAAGGTTGAGGAGATGGTATCCAAGGCTTAAATTGTTGTGTCACAGTTCCCTTTGTTGTCCTGACTCAGTTTCCCTAAATTGTCCTGCCTCAGTTCCTAATTGTTCTGCAACACCACTCCTCCCTCCTAATCATTGATCCAGATAACCAGAAAGACCTTCTATCTTAGACAACATGACCCCAGCCCTTCCCTACTTATCAGAATGCCTCCCCCCACCCTGTCAGAACCAGATTGATAGTTCCCTTCCTGCTCTCAGCCCTCTGACTCCGCCCCTGCCTTGATCTACCCCTGTATCTGAGCCACTTGTATACATATGTCATTAAGAACTCACATTGTTTGCTGGATTCTTGGAGAAAATTGTCTCATTCAGCCCTGGACCAAACTATGCATCCATTTAGTCTCAGTAAATCTTTCCCTTTCAAATAAAATATGAAAAAAAGCTCTAATCTTTATCGTGCCTCAATTTCTCCAGCATTACAGAGTTAGCTACAAAGTGAATAGATTAGAAATAAGGAGCTTTTCTATTTAATTTACATTATTAACAGTTTCAATCACTTTCTTAAAACTAGACAATCAGCAAAAAATAAATCAAAAAAATAAAATTCTCATCTGTAATATTAGCTAATTTCCAAGTTCTAAATGCTTGTAAAATAATTTAATAAAGTTCTTTGAGTTTGAGTTGTTCCAAGTATAATTCTGTATACCTGTGTGTCTAATGTGTTTGTGTGTACAAACATGTGCATGTATGGGGCTTCTGTTACTCAATAGAGTAATACCTTTTTATTTTTTCCAAATTATTTTTAAATTTAAAAATGATAATTCTGCTCTGCTCTTTAGATTAATAAGAATATTTTCTCAGTATGTATTTTTACATGTCAAAGATATGATACTCTCAAATGTCTCATATTTCAAATGATTTATGAGAAAGATAGAATTATACTTTCAGATGTTTTATAGTACTAGCACAATTGTTGAAATGTGTGCTCTCATCTCTGTCCTTTCAAAAATCAGATTTAAACTTTATTTTTTATCATCTCAATAATCATTCTTTTTTACTTGTGTCTATAACTCGTTTTTCCTCCAGGAACAAGAGAATTTGATTCATTTTTTTCTCTATAAAAAGTTTCTCCTACACTCATGTTTAGTTTTCCAAAGGCAAATAAAGGTCTCTCAATACTCATGCAAATATTCCTTCTAAGAGTACATTGAATGAAGCAAAGGTTCTTCAGCTAAAAGAAAATGCAAAGACCCAAATCCCCAAACAATCAAAAAATACTTTCCTTCTCTGATGGACCTTCACATACCCCCAGGAATTACACAGTCCTCCAGACTTATAATACCTTAGAGTTAGGCATACTTTTAAAGGGAAAACATTCTGATAACTAAGGAGTTTACTCTTTTCATTGATTTTTCACTTTTCTTGATATGTGCAAAATCACCTCATGACTTTCAATTGTGTTGTTGGAGTTCAAAGGAGACTTTAACAAAAGTTGTGTTTTCAGACTGGTGTCTCTAGATGTCTGAAAAACATTTGCAGACTCGGACCCATCTCCAATCAAAGGACAAAATTTATTAAAATTGTAATGCCAATTGAAGCAGGCTAACTTCCAAAAGAATTTAGCAAAGAACCAGGAGCAAGAAGATAAATTCATAGGGAAAAAAAAAAAAAGGATCAGGTGCTTTATTTCACTGATATGCTCATTTTATGGCTTAGAGATAAAATTGAGAAGTGTTTTTAGAGGTGGGGTTCACAGAATTCTGTGACTTGGAAGTGGAGTTGCCCCTCATTATTGAATTTTATGGCTTAGATTGTCTCAGATACTTTGCTGTTACTGACCAACAGATTATTATCTGATAGCCTGCATTGTTTGTGGAACTACAGTGCTCCCAAGACCAGGTAGCCTTAGGGTTAAGGCCAGGGAACCTTACAGCAGTTGTTATATCCTTCCAAGGAGCTACACTATATCAGTATCATGGTTGAGGTTCCCTAGGAAAAGAAAATAATTGTTTCCTAGAGAATCAAGTAATTGTCTTTGTAATGCTGGAGAAACTGAGCAAGACAGAGATTAGAGACCAATTCAATAGTTTATTAAATGGAGATATACTGGGACCAATGGATCCATGTTTGGTCCCAGGGCTGGACGAGATTATCATCTCAAAGAATCCAGCCCTGAGTATTAGACAGCAAGACTCTTTTATAGGATAACAAGAACAATGACATAATGGGGGAGGTACCTGGATGGGGATAACCTAATGGGGGGAGGCACCTAGGATGACATAATGGAGGGAGGTTACTGATATTCTAATGACATCTAAAATGGATAAACCTTTATCCTGTCAAACATTAAGAAGGAATGACTATAACCTAAGATATAAAACCTTTGTTTCATCAACCATTTAAGAGGGAATAATTACAGCCTGGGATTTTGGGGCAGAGCAACTGAGGTAGACCTTTATCTCATCAAACATTAAGAGGGAAAGGTTATAACCTGAGGCAGAGTAACTAAATAGGACAATTAGGGAAACTAGGTCAGGACATCAAAAGGGAACTTTGGCACAACATTTTTTCTTATGATATGATTTTGCAAAGAATCTTTAAAGTACCCCAAACTTATATTATCTTATTGATTGCTTGCCAAAAATTTTAGAGTATCTACCTCATTCTCCCTCAACCTGTATTATCCATATATATCAAAGCACCAGTCAAGAGCAAGATTTCTCTTCCAAAATATGTACTGTGTATTTACTAGTTCTTGATCCCATTTCTTGTGGGGTAATGTAACTTCCATAACTGGCCTAAGGATTTACTTTTTCTTGGAGGCCTGTTTTCACTTAAATGTTGTATAATATTTTTTTTCTATGAATCTTAGTATAAAAACTCAACATACTTTATAAATGTTTCTTTTGTGGCCAGGAATCTCCTTGTCAAAATTTCTTTACTTATCCAGGAACTATTCTATGCAATTCTACTATGTAATATCACCCTGCTATTGCTGTACAATTTGGCATATATCTGAGGCCAGAAAAATGTCCAAATGCTTTATTATTATGAATGCTTACATCTTACAATAAATGCAAACATGATCAAAGCTTAACGTAAGAGCCAACTAAGTCATATCATCCCAAGAGTATTCAGAGATGATTCTGGCAGGAGGAAAATGAATGGATAGAAAATGAAACAAATTTGTCTTTGTCTCCACAACAAACTATTTGCATCATAAATGAATTTAGGAATAATACATTTACATGCTTAACCCTCATTGTGGTATTATTGAAAATAAAATAACATTGAATAAGATTTTGAGAAGACAGGGAGGAGAAGAACAAGTATATTCTGAGGAAATTTATGTTAGAGATATTGCATTTACTACTACTGGAATTGTAGATAATTGATTCAAACTTTTTAAAAACAATATGAAGTTATGTAATAATTACTAGGGATATGCACATATGTTTTGACTAAGGAATTCCACTTTAGGATTATACCCTTAAAAGTGGCTTTATTGAAAGTAAAAACAAACAAATAATAATAATATTTCTATGAGCACTATTTGTCATAAGAAAAAGACCTCAAAACAAAATTTAAAAAGAGTATAGCTCAATAAATTTGGATAAATTTATGGAAGGGTAATTTTATGCTATAGTAAAAGAAAAGAAATATTAAGAATTCATGGAATATGGGAAGAATTAAATAAAGTCAAGCCATGTGGTACACTGAACCATATCCAAATTAAAATCAGAGACTCTGAAGGTAAAAGCCAAAAAAAGTATTAAAAAAAACAAAAACAAAAAACCAAAAAAAAAAACAATGTGTGTATACATTTCCCTGTCCTTGTAGAATCTGTTTGCTAAATATTTGCTAACATGCCCTTGTATTCCATAAACATTAGTTAAGCTCAACAAGGATGTAATAGATGACTAAAGCAATGAAATTATCATCAGACTAAAGAAAAAGTGATTTTAGTCTAATGACAGCAACTTGGATTTTCATAGTATTCTGAAGTTTACATATTTTTGTATCCATTATGTTTTATCATCTCATAACATTCTTGATGATAATAATAGAGATAGTAGAGATAAAGAATAGACATTTTTTAAAAAATTAGAACAGAGTACCTCCCAGGAGAATACCTCCTTTCTACCTTGTTACTTCCCAGTACAAACAGGTACATTTTCTATAGTCTGAAAGAGTATCACAGCACCAAGAGTTTAGGTGATTTGTTCAGGTCACACAGATAGTGTGTACTGCTAAACTTGAACTCTATTCTCCTTGATTTCAAGACAATTTTATTTACACTATTCAGTGCCAATGTGCATATAGTGCTTAAAATTTCAAAATGTTTTGCATCTGTATTTACATATGTATATTCTCCTATGATCCTCAAACTTATGACTGCTGTTCTATTACCTCCATTTGAACAGACATTTATTATGGGTTCCAAGTCCAGAATTTTATCCACTATTTCAACTCCTAGCTATTTCATCTCACAAATGCTCCTTGCAGGGATGCTAGAAAATAGATCATTACTGGATTATTATCATCCATCTCCACTGAGGAAATGCTAACTTAAATCATATATCCTATTAATTGTGAGATAAGAGCAAAGTCAGGACTGTTTGTAATCAATGGCAACAATTGTGTAGAGCATATGAGTCAATCATGAAGCCAGCAGACTACAGTGCAGCTCACAGAATTCTGGAGAATGGTTCAAATCAGATTGCAATGCAAGTGGGAACTATTTACCAATTTTTTTTTTTAAAGTAGAACAATGGTTATGTTAATATTCGGGTATTTGGTTTTCTAAGTCAATACACAGTTTGCAGTAATCTTTATGTACATTGTAGTGGCCCTGTTTTTGGTTTGAGCAGTGCTTTAGAGCACAATATCTGTTTTATGGGGAAGTAACAAATGTGTTTTTAAAAGTGATATCTTTTATAACAAGGTATTTATGCAAATGACACTTTTTGTAAATCTACATATTTCTACATAAGAACCTTCTTTCCATGGCAAGTGGCATTTTGTTATATGATGTCAAGTCAATACATTGGTAATGTTTGTTGCAAGCTATTTTCTCTTTCCATATCCTAGATTCTTTGTGATACCTCTGATATACTGAATGGTAGCAGTACCAGGAGAAACTGAGATTTATAGTATTACTCAGCACATTTCTGTGATGTTGAAGGTAGCAATTCACAACAAATAAAAACCAAATAAGTTAAATCATACATTTTCATATCATGTAGACCAAAAAACCAGGTTGACAATTTTTACTTTTTGATCAGCTGCTTTTACATTGATTACATATCAATGTATGTAGACACTGAGACCAAAAACAAGACTACCTAGTTAAAAATTAAATTTAGTAATTTTTCTGATTTTGAAGTGTCAATGGAAGCAAACAATTTTTATCAAGCATCATCTTTGTGCCAGTCATTATGTTAGCTTCTGGGAACAGAAAGAAAAAAAAAAGTTTTTTCCCTTAGGGCATTTATATTTGATTGTGAAAGAAATCATAATTTTACATAAATATATACAAAAAAAAGCTATTAGGAGTAGAGGTGGAAGGCACTAGAATCTTAGGAATCAAAAAAAGTGTCTTATGAAGGAAGCAGAATGTGGACTGAACTTCAAAGGACATTGAATTCTAAGTGGCAGAGAAGAAGAATGAGTACATTCCAAACTTGAGGGATAACCAATGAAAATAAAAAAGGGCCATACTGTATTTTCTGATCACATGCCATTAATTCTATGCATAAAAATTATTCAAATTGCAAGCAAGGAAGTATAGGTTTTTATTACATCAGTCTTTATGTAATCAACTTACATTAAAATATTACATATTTCTAAACTCAAAGGCCTTTGCTTCTTATTTTATTTTTGTATCAGAAGGTTGAACTAGATCTCTCAGATCCATTGGATTCTAAAACATAATTTTATCAACTCTTTAAACATTTAGGAAAGGGATATAAATATAAAAAGTAAAATTGTAGTAAGCAATTGAGGGAAAAATCATAATAAAGTTCATTATGGCTTAAAAGGTACTATTGTTCTTCCTTAATTTTAAAAGAGGACCAATGACATCATGAGGTGATGTCTTGGCTTGCATGAGAATTAGATTTAAGTAAGGGGACAGTTGCACAAATTTGTCAGCCTTTGTCTTTTCTAGAGTCATCAAATTCCAGTGGCATGACAAAAGTCAAGACAAGTGGTGATGGCTTGGTATATAGGAGATGACTTTGGCATCTTGAATGTCTGACCAATCTTTAACTACTATATCCATAGCACACGCTTAAGTCACCTCCAGGGCTGTTGGAACAAAGTTTTCTCATCCATTTATTCTACCAAGGGAAGTCTTCAAGTGATTATGCAAATATGCCCCTAAGTCACAAATGGGTTTGAGGACTAAAACATAGTCTCCATGAGTACAGGATCATGAGACTAACTAAATGGAGGTGAATTTATCCAGGTTGAAAATAGTCAGTCACAGTTCCTAAACTGATAAACAATGGTAGGATTGGACAAATAAATGGCCACTACACATAGTGTAAGTGAGAAAAGAACAGTGTCAAAAAAAAAAAAAAAAAAAAGGCATCTCACATTCTTGCAAAGAAAATGCAGCAGTCTCTGTAATTCAGTTTGCAATCATTAAAGAATTATACACAGGTACCTTATTATTTGTCTTTTGAGACTTTAAACAACTTTTCAATGTGAGGTAGTGTTCCTATTTTATGTAAAGCCATTTATAAAATCATCATTTTCCAATAAACTTTCCCAAAGTATTTCAAAATAATGGCTTTTAATGACCATTCATCTTTAAGTATGTATTCATGAATGACATTCTAGTTGAAAAAGTATGTATTTTTATGTCTTCCATTAAATACTTGTGATATGTTTTTGATATATATATATATATATATATATATATATATGTATGTGTACACACACACACACACACACACACACTCAGAGTCTGCACACACAATGTGCAGAGTGCTGCACATTTGCAGCAAATGTATTTAGATAAGTATTAATCATAGCTGCAATTAAACTCATGCTTGCACAATGTGCATAAGCAAAGTATTTCTCTTCCTGACTTCATATCTGACTTAATTATTAGCTGTTTGATTCTGGACAAGTGACTTAACTCTATTTGCCTCACTTTCCTCATCTGCAAAATTATCTTGGGAAGGAAATAGCAAACCAGTTCAATGTCTTTGCCAAGAAAAACCCAAAAGTGGGGTCATGAAGACTTATGCAGGACTAAAAAAAATCATGATAGCTAGGTGATACAGAGAATAGAGTGACAGGCTGGAGTCAGGAAAACTCATCTTTCTGAATTCAAATCTAATATCATACATTTAGCTTTGTAACCCTGAGCAAATGACTTAATCCTCTTTGCCTCAGTTTCCCCATCTGTAAAATTAACTGAGAAAAAAATGGCAAACCACTTCAGTATTTTTGCCAAGAAAATCACAAATGAGGTCAATGAGAATCTCACCAATAATAATGTTATAATATGAAAATTTTAAAAACCCCAAAATTTATTTAACATATGCTAAATAAACACATAACATATTACATACATATGATATATAAATATTTCTATAAATAATATATAAATAAAACAAATATTTTAATTGTAATCATGCAGAGAGAATATTAAATATATGTCCTAATATCTATGGCATTTAAGCCATGCAATTTCTGATGTAGATTAAAACAATTCATAGAATTTTGTGTTCTCAGGGTCTTGATTAAAATTCACTTATTATGTTCAAGGTACTGTCCTAAGTCCTCACAGAAACAGATAACTAAATAAAACAATTTCAAGGTTCTTAAAGGCATATTAAATATACTCGATGGTAAAGTTTCCATGACTCACCAATGTAGCCTTGAGGAAAAGAGATCTGTGGAATAATGGGAAATGGACATAGTTGTAGCTGACCTTTATGCTATCTTAATGAACTTGTGGAAAATCTCATAAAAAACATGTATATTGCACCAAATGTATTTAGATAAGTATTAATCATAGCTGCAATTAAACTCATGCTTGCACAATGTGCATAAGCAAAGTATGCCATTATCAAAGTTTGTTTGTACAATCAATTGTTTGCCAAAGAGGCCAAGATCATGATCATGATCATAATCCTATTTGGATTATTATGTCCATGAGGAAGAAGTAATTAAAGTACCAAAGACAAAAACAAATCGGTTATGGAGAGCATGGAGTGAATGTTAAAGAAGTAGTTGAGTGATGGTAGTTGGTGGATCTAAAAATAGGAGTGGAGAGGATTTGGGGGAATGGTACTTCAGAACCAAGTGGAGTAGAGTAAGGAAACATGGGTCAATTGATGGAAATTAATGCTCCACTTCCTCCATCCCACATTATCTGATGAAAAGTCCCAGGAGCCTGAATTTAGTTCTGACTTTATTGATACCCATCTTCTGCTTTTCTTCATGATCCTAGCTGTAGCAGCAGAGAGGAAAATGCAGAGTTAATCAGTTGTCTGTGCTTTCTTTGCTTCTGTAACTGATTCAAACCCATTTCTTCATTGGGGAAAAATGATCTAAAATATTTGCTGTATTTATCTTGTGAATTATTTTTATATACAAAGGATAGAAAATTGTGTTATAGTGTATACAATGTTCTTTCCTTACTTTCTCCTTTCTTCCATTTCTCAAGGCCTCTGGAATATTATTATATACAAAATTTAATCTAGTAACTATGATTTAATAACAAAAAATATTTTAATAGTAGCAAAGGCAATTTATTTGTTAAACTAATATTCTATAATATGCTACTTACTCCCCCAGTTTTCTAATTGTTTCTATTGTTTTTTTAACAATCTCAGTTTTTGCATCATTAACCTTACTTCAGAGATACCTCTCTATATGTATAATATTCTTTGAAGAAAAAGGAAGGCAATCAGAGAATAACTTCCATTTTTTACTTCATGTCTTCTGTCAAAGAGTTCTTATGTCTTTCATTTTCATTTAACTTTCTTATCCTATCATACTAGGGGTTGATGGAAATAGCAATTTATATTGTTTATGTTATTTAAGTTTTTTTTTTTTTTTTTTTTAATATTTGCCCTACTTTAAACAAATTCCACCTAAGTACATTCTTTAGGCTAAAAGCCTATGGACAGATTTTTTTTAATCTTTTATGTGAATTTATATCCTATAGCATGGGATTAATTTTATTTCCATTCCCTTATAAAAATGCACCAAATAGTGGTTCCATTTCTCAACCTCTCTGATTTTTAGAGTTATTTAGCTATATATTATATGGGATGAAAATATAGTCACTTTGAATGCCAAGAATATATGGACTATATACTTTAGTTCTTTTTTTATGGGTGGTTAAACCTAATGTTGTTTTGGAGTAACTTAATGTTTCAAACTGTTTCAAACAGTAATATTCAGCAAAATTGAAATTTGCTTGCCATGAACTTTTTCTTTTGCTTTTTCTGAGATGGACTATTTTAAGGGAAAGACACTTATTTCTTTAATTTATTCCCTTAATAATGTCATCAAGCCAAAATACTTTATGGAAAGACATAATTTTCAAAGAAATTATGTCTCCTTGAAATTCAAGATATTTCATTGATGATATTAAATAAAGCTGAGAAATTGGAGATCAGTGTCTAGTACTGTGTTCTGAAATTTTGAAGTTCTCAAAAAAATATTGTTGACTATTTTTGAGTATAACTTGCTTAATGGCACTAGATTTGAAAGAGGACTTATTCTAAAGCACTGACAATTATTTGAATGCATCAAAGACTTCCAATTTTGTCCGTGGAGATTCCTATAAACTACACATGAGACTTAGAGAGGTTGAATGACTTTTCTATGATTGTACAACTAGGAAGTTTCAGATATGACATTTAAAATTAGGTCTTAAGAAGCAGAGTCAAGATAGTGAAATAAAACTCTGAACTTAGTCCACTAAACAACTTTTTAAAAATATTTAAATTATTCAGGGCAATTTTAATAGACTTATGATAGGTAAGTGCCATCTGCATCAAGAGAGAGAACATTGGAGACAGAATGTGGATCAAAGCATAATATTTTTACCTTTTTGTTGTTGTTGTTTGTTTTCTTTCTCATGCTTTTCCCCTTTTGATCTGAATTTTCTTGTGCAGCAATGATGAATGTAGAAATGTATTTAGAAGAATTGCACATATTCAACTTATGTCAGATTGCTTGTTGTGTTGGGAAGAAGAGATGGAGAAAAATTTGGAACACAAGACTTTGCAAAGGAGATAGCACTGGGAGTATTCAGCCCCCAGTAATACCCATATTAGGACTAAATGTCTTGTCAGAAAGAGAATAGAGGGGCATCTATACTACAACTGGGCATAGAACAGGGAACCACTTGGTATCTCCTTTGTCCATTACCCAATTCTAGATAACAAATCTTTTATACTGACAAATATGAACTAAATTTAGAAGACAATAAATTCAAGATAACCATAAGTCAAAGAAAAATTCTGATTAAACTTCAAATCAACAAAAATTCTTAGAAGAGATAAAAAAGAGAGATTTTTAAAAGAACAATTTTTTTTTTTTGATAATCAAAATGTGAGCAATAGAGAATTTTTTTGGAAAATAAAGAGCTAAGCAAGAAAGTTACAAAAAGAAAATCAACAGCTCCATAAAAGAGGCAAAAAAAAAAAAAAAAAAAAACTGAAGAAAATAACTCCTTAAAAATCAGAAAAGTTCAAATATACTAGAGGTATATAATCTCACTGAAGAAAATAACTCCTTAAAGATTATAACTAGTCAAATGGAAGGTAATGACTCCATAAGACATTAACAAACCGTAGAACAAAGTCAAAAAACTAAAACAAACAAAAATAAACATCTAGAAGAATGTAAAATTTATCAAATGAAAAATACCTCTCTTTGATTATGATTTAAAGTGAGATAATTTCAGAATTATAAGATTATCTGAAAAAGTATAATAAAAAAGTTTAGTTATGATATTTCAAGTAATTATAAAGGAAAATTTCCTAGATATTTAAAGCCAGAGGGAGAAGTAGAAATTTAAAACACCAAATATCTCCTGTAAGAGATTTCCAAATATAGACAGAAATATTGTAGTTAATTTATAGAGTTGCCCAGTCAAGGCAAAAATACTTAAGCAACCAGAAAGATACCATTCAAATACTGTGATCCTGCAGTCAGGATCAATCAAGATTTAGCAGCTACTATATTAAAAATGCGGATAGCTTAGAATATGATATTCTGGAATGTAAAGGAGCTAGGATTAGAGCCAAGAAAAATCTACCTAGTGAAATTGAATAAAATCCTTCAGGGGGAAAAATTAGGCATTACATAAAAGACTTAAAGGAATTTCTGAACAGAAGACCAGATTTATATAGAAAATTTGACATACAACTAGAAGACTCAAAAGAAGCATTAACAAAAAAGCTAAACATGAATGAAAAACCTTAAAGA
The DNA here is from genome assembly GCF_902635505.1 of Sarcophilus harrisii. Taxonomy (NCBI): domain Eukaryota; kingdom Metazoa; phylum Chordata; class Mammalia; order Dasyuromorphia; family Dasyuridae; genus Sarcophilus; species Sarcophilus harrisii. Next base: position 166,073,299 of record NC_045430.1, read on the forward strand.
ATTTAATAAGGTTAACTGTTTACATTTCTATATGGGGTTATAATACATCTAGTTCATAAGAGCATCATTAGGGCAGTGAGAAGGAATCTATTTAGATCTCTTTGGGATACAGATCTAGGTCAAAACATACTCAAAGTTTTATTTTGTCTAAATTCCAAATTGTTCTCCAGAATGATTGGACCAATTCACTATCCTAACAAAGGTTTATTAGTATACCTATTCTTCCCTTCTCCCCTCCAATATTTGTCATTTCTGATATGTGTGAGGTAGCACCTCAGAATTTTTATTTATTTATTGATTAGATAATATTGATATTTTATTTATTGATTAGAGAAATTTTAATTTCTCTAATCAATAGTGATTTAAAGCATTTTTATGTATCTATTGAAAGTTTTGATTTCTTCTGAAAACCACTTGTTCATATACTTTGGCTTTTTAGCAATTGGAGAATACCTCTTTTATTTTTTAATATATATTTGACTAATTTCTATACTTGAGAGATATTTGAGAAATGAGCCCAATATCAGAGAAACTTACTTTTAAATTATTGATATTACTTCATTGTCCTTTACAAAATATAGTTTTCCTGATCATATCTAATTAAGTCTATTTTATTTAAATTTATGTCAGCAATCATGTCTTTTTTATTTCTTTTTTTTTCCCCCTGAGGTAATTGGGGTTAAGTGACTTGCCCAGGATCACACAGCTAGGAAGTGTCTGAGGTCAAATTTGAACTCGCATCTTCCTGACTTCAGGGTTGGTGCTCTATCCACTGTATCACCTGCTTGCCCACTTTTTATTTCATTTGAAGCATATTAGATTTTGCTTCAGCATTTTATTTTAACTCTGTTTTTGTCTTTTTGTTTCAAGTGTGTCTCAAGTCAACATCATATTGTTGGATTCTGGATACCAATGCAATCTGTTATCTGCTTCTTATTAATGGAAGAACTCCTCCCATTCACATTTGCAATTGTGATTACTGTTTCTCTCCATCTGCCTTCTGTTTTGGTCTGTTTCTCTTTTGTTCAAATGTGTAATTTGCTTTTATCAACTGACTCCCTTAATATGCTCTTCCTGTTGTTATTTCTACCCCTTCTAGCCACTTCTTTTCCTTATTACTTATTGAGTAAATTAGATTTCTATACCTTACTGAAGGCGTACATACATATTCTTCTATTTCAAAGCCTGTTCTGATGAGAGAAGGGTTTAAATACTGGGTGAAACATTGCCTGGTACCCACACCACTTGCCCCTTCACTATAAAATCTTTATGTAAAAAATTCTTCCCTAATCTTTCCTGCCTCCTTCTCCTAATGCATCCATCTTTTACATTCCCTCATTTATTTTATTTTGTTTCTTGCAAAATTATCTCTTTGATCTGGGGATTTAAACATTTGGCAATTATATTCTTGTGTATTTTCAGAAAAGGATCTCTTTGGGGTGGTAATCATTGGATTTTTTTCTACCTCTTCTTTCTCTTCCTGTTATGTAACTCCAGGATAATTTTCTTTGATTATTTCTTGTCTTATTTTGTCGAAATTAATTTTTTTTATTTTGATCACAGTTTTTCAGTAATGCAATTATTCTTATATTTTCTCTTAATCTATTCTGCAGATTTTAAAAATAAGATGTTTCACATTTCATTCTATATTTTCACCTTTTAATATTTTATCTATCTATTTATCTATCTATCCATCTATCTATCTATCGTTTCTTATGCCTTTACTGGCTTCCTCTTGCCCAATTTGAATTTTTAAAGGTTTTCTTCTTTAAGACTCTTTATTTCCTTTTCTTGCTGGCTAACTTTTTTTTTTCTCATAATCTTCTTGTTTTTCTTACATGATTTTCATTTTATTTTAATTTAATTCTTTTAGTTTTCCCTCAAACTCTCTTAATTGATTTTTGAGATCCCTTTTGGTTTCTTCTATAAATAATTCCTTGACAAATAGCCATTTTCCACTACTACCACCACTTTAGTGTCATCCCCTGAAGATGAACCCTGGTCTTCCCTATTAATATCCATAATGAATTTCTATGGTTGTTTTTGTTTGTTTGTTTGTTCATTTTTAAAATTGAAAACTGTTAGTGAAAGCACCTCTAATCCTGGGATGCATGGGATGGTGCTTGTGGCTTCACTTCAGCTCTCCCCCCAACTTGGAACCTTAAATCAAAAGCTCTTCCCTCCTACAAATGGCAGCATTCAGCAACATCCTTGCCCCTCTGCTTCTTCACCTACTCCTTCTGGCCCTGGGTAGCCTCTGTAACACAATTGAACCTGGCATTCCCAATCAGCAGATATTCCCTCAGTCCCAGACTGAGACTTTGAGTCCCTACACAAACAGGGAGGTGAAAATCAGGATTTCTTATGAGCAATAAAGTTGCCAAGTCATGCTAGCTGCACCAAATGCCAGTAAAAGGTACGATTTAAATTCTTGCTGACAAGTTGTCTAAGCCCCTTACTATCTCTAGACTGAGAGCTCCAGAAAATGCTAGTGACATTATAGCCATTTTTATTGCTGTCTTGGTTCTGAGCCTAAAAAAGGCTTACACTGAAGTGTCTAAGAGTTCTCTTGACACTCTCCTAAGGCTCAACCCTTGTTTAGCTATGTTTGTCCAAAATTTGAATTGAGGTTTTATTTTAAAGTTGTTTTGATGGGAATGTTGAGAGTTCATCTTTGTTTCTACTTCTATCTGTTGTCTTGGCTCTATCTATTTACACTACATTGAATAGTTGCAACTAGCACCATATTTCTTTATTAGTCTTTCATCCATAATCTGAGTTCTGTAAAGCCACTTATTTTCCTTCCTTTTGACCCTTGTGATTGGTTTTATTAATGAGTTTCAATCTACACTGGGAAAGATGCTATTATGAGGCATAGCCAAAGAGCTAACTGAAAAATTTGGTGTCTAAAATTGTAACTGGTAGGAATTTGCTGAGCATCTTTTTATAGCAAAGATGTCTGGGAAATTGGTGTACAACTACTGATTTTTAATAAGTTGATTTTCAGTTGTTTTATTAGCAAGAATTACCTTGTCATAGATTTTTAAAATTCACTATTTCCTGACTTGTGATATTTGGATTTTCTCCCTGCATTTTGGAGATGTTTCTTTCTTGAGATTCCTTGGGATAGAGTAGTATTGAACTAGCTTAACCATTACTCTCTCAATTTCTTGAAGGTACTATTACATTTTTCTTTAGAACAAGGATACTGTTTTTTGCCTCATGAACCCCTTTTGTAGTCCCTTGAAGTCTAAATCATGTTATTAAATAACACAATAAGCATGCAGTATTACAAAAAATGAAATATATTGAAATAGTTATCAAAATATTAGCAACAATAAAATCCATGAATATCCTGAAATCTACCTGTAGTGGATCCTATTAAATAACTCTATCTTAGAATATCACTTATTCTAAAATACTTGCAACTGGCTTAAATTGTTAAAACACAAATTAATATCAGTTATTTTCTGTCACATAGATTCAGTTAGTGAGTCAAGTAGCATTTGTTTTCTAAGTGCCAAATACTATGTGCTAAGATCTAGGGATACAAGGAAAAATAAAACAAAACCCAAAATAAAACAAAACAATACCAGCCCCAAAGGACTATAAATTTAAATGGAAGAGATAAAATGAAAACAAGGAGGTACATATCCAAGGGAATTAAGGTATTCAAAGGGAAAGACATTGATATTAAAGTTTAAGATATTGGGTAGGAGGGTATTAGGAATGGCTTTATTTGCAAGGTGGGATTTGAATTGAATTTTTTTTTATTTTATTTTATTTAATAGTCTTTTATTTACAGGTTATATGCATGGGTAACTCCACAGCATTAACAATTGCCAAACCTCTTGTTACAATTCCTCACCTCTCACCCTCCCACCTCCTCCCCCAGATGGCAGGATGACCAGTAGATGTTAAATATATTAAAATATAAATTAGATACACAATAAGTATACATGACCAAACCGTTATTTTGCTGTACAAAAAGAATCAGACTCTGAAATACTGCACAATTAGCTTGTGAAAGAAATCAAAAATGCAGGTGGGCATAAATATAGGGACTGGGAGTGATTTGAATTAATTTTAAAGAAAGCTAGTATATCAGGAGGGCAAAGGTGATGATGACACAGATCCTTTTATAAATGGAGGAAAGGGAATGAAAAGTTACAGCCTTAGGAAATGAAATGTCATGATAAATTGCAAATAGTCCAAAGTAGCTAGATTATAATCTTTGTGGATGGAAATAATGCATTAATAGTCTAGAAAGTTACAAAGGTGTGTGATTCTAAAATATTTAAATTCCAAAAAATTGTATTTGTTCTTTGCAAATAGGGAGGCATTGAAGTTCATTAAGTTGTGGTACCATACCACAACATGGACAGACCTATGCTTTAGAAAAATCACCTTGTCAGCTGAATGAAATTACTGAGTGAATTACTGTTCAAAGAGCTAAAAATTATTCTTGAAATTCAACTAAAAATTGTCAGACAAGGTATATCCTACAAAAATGAGGCAAACAGTATTTTTAAACCAGACTAACATTTGAAACTAGCTATGATATTCAGAAAAATGTGACATTTATTCTTTCTTCTATCAGGAAGTCCCAGAATTTAACTGACAAGTTTCCTTGTGGCTTTTTAATTGGATTTTTTTCCTCTGTTTTGTTTCTCTCCTTTCATAACATGATTTTCCTATACTATCAATTCAACCTATAGGAGCAGGTATAAATGTTTTCCTTTCTCTTTTGATCTGCAGCATTCTTATTTTAGAACTTTCAAAGAAGAGCATTACTATGTACAACAGAATAGTTATGATGCCAAAAAAGTTACAATAAAAGATTAATTGAAAAATCTCAAAGTTTTATGATCACATGAATTTAAACCTTTACTGGTTAGACAAGTCCCACACAAGTCAACTTTTACCTTATCCTTGAAGCTTTCCCTGATAATTCTTTAAATCTTCTTCCTATTAATTTCTATAACATTTGTGGCATTAAAAATTAATTGTTTAATAACTGCAGACAATGAGGTTGCACAGTGGGTATAGTGCTAAGCCTGGAGTCAGAAAGATTTGAGTTCAAGTGTGCCTTCAGACACTTACTAGCTATGTGATTCTAGGCAAGTCACTTAATCCTGTTTGCTTCAATTTTCTCCTCTGTAAAATGAGCTAGAAACAGAAATGGCAAATTACTCCTGTGTCTTTGCCAAGAAAACTCCAAACAGCATCATGAAGAGTCAGACACAACTGAAATGACTGCAATAAAAACAACTATCTTTTAAACCATTAGATGGCAACTAGGCTATGAGTAATCACCTTTCTTCAGTGTAACACAAGAGTTTTAATCTGAGAGTTGCTCCATGAATTGACTGAAAGAATCAATAATTGACAATGGGTCAACTATGTCAAAATTACTTATGATTTGAATACACATACATATATAAGTGTGTATACATGTGTGTGTACACACACACACACAAACACACTATAGTCTAATATATACTGCTGATGGGATATAAGTTTACAGATATGCAATTCTCAAAGTCTCATTCTAAACCTAGTCTCTCACTGATATTTTTGGAAAGTTTGAGTATATGAATACTGCATTAAATGGATTTCTTTTGTTTTACATTTCTTGTGTCATATAAGTTCCACATTAACAGTAGTAAGTAGAGGGTAAAATACTGAACATCTTTTGTTCTGGTCCATAAACTATCCCATCCACATGAAGTCTTCTGTAAATGTCAAATATGAACAAAAAGATATGTTCCATCTACATGATTTTATATTCCTTCAACACAGACCTGTCTAATCTCTTTAGACCTCTAGAAAAAGTAAAAATCCTAAAGTGATAATGCTAAATGTCCATGAATCTAACCAAGTTTTGGACATGATGGATATACTTAATTAATTATTCCAACTATTTGTAGTTTAGTAAATACCTAAATTAATTTTCCTGAAGTCCCTTTCAATTAATTCTCTTAAGAACTCATACCTCAAAGTGAAAGTAATCAATATTTTTGTGATTTATTTATACTGAACTCATCCAGATGCTGTTTCTAAGAGTTATTGCACATCCAGTGTTTTGAGCATTTGGAAAAAGCAATGTCACTTTGAAAAATGTAAATTATCTCAGTCTGAAATATTTACTTTCTGATAACAAACTGAAGCTATAGATCTAAATGCCCATTTGACCTCCATCTGAAGAATGAAGAAATAAGAAAGGAGTCTAGAAAGGGATAAAAAGGATGACTAAAATATGAGTATAAAATATGAAAATAATCATTCCTAATGTCAGAAAATAATCATTTTGGTAGATGATCTATGGTGAATTAAAGTAACAGAAATATCTTTGTACTTAAGTTCTACTATGTTGCCTCATCATAGCTTAGAACATATGCTTGGTTGTCAGATATTGTGTCACCTGAGAAAAAAGCTCTACCAGGTATTACTAAAATGGCAGAAAAAAGATTTATATTGGGGTCAAATAATATTGCATGTCCCTATGACCCATCTATCTACGTTCAGTGGAGTGGAAGACCTGTTCAGGGAGCAATGGCAACTTCGGAATAAAAGTTTGCTGAGCCCCTTTTAGAATGAGTTAAAACAATCATATTCCCCCTTCTTCCACTACACACACACACACACACACTCTTTCATTTTGCATGAGAAAGAATAATTCTCATACAATGAGCAGTCATGGATGGATTGTGATTTACATGTCATTTTTACAAATTAATATTCTAAACTTGACCCTCTGTGTTCAATAAGTTGACACACAATTTATTTTTTATCATTATGGCAACCATTGTATCCTTGCCATTTCTCTTTACTCATTCACCACCAACTTGGTAGAAGTTTGCCTTAAGCTTGGACTATTGCAATAAGTTTCCAATTGTTCTCCTTGCCTCTAACCTCTTTTCATTAAACTCTTTCCATGATGTAGTGCAATCTATGTCCTACATAAGTGATAAAATGAATTTCATAAAGCACAAGTGTGATTTGTTGCTCCAGGCCTGGAATCTAGTGGGCCTAAGTTCAATCCAGTCTCAGACAATTACTGTTTTTTTTTTTAACACTTAAATTCTGTTTTCCTCAGTTTCCTCATTTGTAAAATGGAGCTTTTATGAAAATCAAATGATATAATAATGGTAAAATACTCTGAATGGCACTTAGTTAGCATGATATAAATGTAATCTATGAACATTATTATTCATATACATTGCTGAGTATCATGAGGTCTGATTAGGAAGCAATTAATATTTTCTGGTTAACTGCATACCATAGCATTTGATTGTTCACTATGTCTTGCCAAATATTTTTTCCATGCCATATTATCCCATTCATAGTATTCTTCCTAATTATCCCAAGATCTACATCTACATGCTCCTTTCCAAGTTTAGTTCTGAAAACAGCAATCAAATCAACAATACCAATCTGGGTAAGATCATGTCACTAGTTTTCCCTATGACTCCAATCAATGTTTTCTCTTAATTTCTTCTTTAAGCACCTCTCTCTGGACACCTCTTTTTATCCATGTTGTTTTCCCCATTAAAATTTAAGTTCCTTGAGAGAGGGTAGTTTTTTGTATATGTATATTTCTAGTATTTAATGAAGTACTAAGCATATAGTAAGCAGTTAGTAAATGCTTTTAAATTCATTCATTAAGAAATTCAATGTATTTATAAGCTTATATATTTCTTTTAAAAGGCAGGACCTGAAAGGTCCCTCTTTATGAGATATGAATATTTTTCCAGGAAAGTTTAAATAGTTTCCATAAAGTGAAATTTTTGTTTTCACATATATTGATGGTTTTAAAATACTATCATTTCCTTAAAACTATAACAACAATATTAAAAGTAGTAAGTCTTGTAGGCAATGTTATTCAAGAGAAAAAATTTCTTGAAAAAAGTATTAAACAGTTATGTGAAATATGGTCTAGATAACATCAAAGATTCGTTCCAACTCCAAGATTCTATATTTCTGTGTTAGAGGTGGAATGATGAAAAAGATAATTCAAAATCTTTGTCAAGTGAATAGACACAACCTGCCAAAAACAAATAAAAAACAAAAAAGAAACAAACAACAACAAAAAACAAACCCATGATATAATGCTGCAAATTCTCATTAAAAAACACTTTAAAAAATCTCTTTGTGTTGTTTCTCTGACCTTATTTTATATACATGCTTCATATAAATAATCTTCTCTGCTTTCTTACCATGCCCTCCCTCTCTGTTTTCTCTTACAATCTCTCTCACTGTTTTTATCTTCATCTTCAACTATGTCTCTCACTCTTCCCTCCCTTACTCCTTTCCTTCTTACTTTAACTAGACATTTCTATTTTATTCAGAATTTTTCTTCTTGAAGAATTCTTGACTTCGAGCTTGAGGTTATGCTACCCCTTTGATTTTTTGAATCCCTGATATTGTATTGTTCCTGGACTATAACTTTTCTCATGTGTTCAAAGATTTGTTACTCAATACTTTAGCTTTAAACCTAGTGGAGAGGCATCCTTTTAATTATAAGAGCCAATAAGACATAGCACCCTAGATCAAAATGGACTCTGACCCTTGTGGTTTTCTTTTAAATTTATGCCCTCAGTAACTATTTTGTTAACTGGCATTGGTGATCATTTTCACACTATTTCTCAATGGTGAAAAATACCATTTGTTTTTCACTGCTGCTAGAAATATTATAACATTTATGCTTAACATAATTCTTGCTATATAGCCTCAGTTCAAAATGAATCTTTGCATTCAATGAAGATCTCTTGAACTCTAACATTTAATGTGGATCATATCAATCAGAAATGATTATTCCCACCTAGTGATTTTAGACTAGTGTATAAAGTTAGTTTATTTATTTATTTTTTTAAAGAATGTATATCACAAGAATAAAATAAACTGTTTTCCATGGTCCTGACATCACAGGCCAAGGAATTTGAGGATTGAAACTGTCTTTTAGTGACATAAAATTTAAGAAGACGAAAAACTAAATTTTTGAACTTGCATTTTCTACCAATGACTAATGGGGAAAAAACAAAACAAAACAGGCCAATGACTTCTCTTTTCTTAAGCAAAATTATTTCTTATGCTTTATTTATCTGGTGTAGGTGAAACTCTCCTATACTAGAAGCCACAAAAAGTGGATTTTAGTTACAAATCCATCATTAATTAGGTATGTGATTGTGAACATGTCAGTCAATCTGCATGCTTCTCAAATGTCTCATTTGTATAAGTCAGGGGTAGTTGCACAAAATAAGTTCTTCTTTTTTTTTTATTGTTATAGACTTTTATTTACAAGATATATGCATGGGTAATTTTTCAGCATTGACAATTGCAAAACCTTTTGTTCCAACTTTTCCCCTCCTCCCCACCCCTTCCTCCAGGTGGCAGGTTGACCAATACATGTTAAATTTTTTTTTATTATTTTTTTTATTAGAACTTTTTTTAAATTTACAAGTTATATGCATGGGTAATTTTACAGCACTGACAGTTGCCAAACCTTTTGTTCCAATTTTTCCCCTCCTTTCCCCCACCCCCTCCCCTAGATGGCAGGATGACCAATGCATGTTAAATGTGTTAAAGTATTAGTTAAATACAATATATGTATACATGTCCATATAGTTATTTTGTTGTACCAAAAAAAAAAAAAATCGAACTTTGAAATAGTGTACAATTAGCCTATGAAGGAAATCAAAAATACAGGCAGACAAAAAGAGAGGGATTGGGAATTCTTCGTAGTAGTTCACACTTATTTCCCAGATTCTTTTGCTGGATGTAGCTGGTTCTATTCATTACTGCTCTATTGGAGCCAATTTAGTTCATCTCATTGTTGAAGAGGGCCACGTCCATCAGAATTGATCATCATAGAGTATTGTTGTTGAAGTATATAATGATCTCCTTGTCCTGCTCATTTCACTCAGCATCAGTTCATGTAAGTCTCTACAGGCCTTTCTGAAATCTGCTGGTCATTTCTTACAAAATTATAATATTCCATAACATTCATATACCACAATTTATTTAGCCATTCTCCAAATGATGGGCATCCACTCAGTTTCCAGTTTCTGGCCACTACAAAGAGGGCTGCCACAAACATTCTTGTATATACAGGTCCTTTTCCCTTCTTTAAGATCTCTTTGAAATATAAGCCCAGTAGAAACACTGCTGGATCAAAGGGTATGCACAGTTTGCTTTTTGAGCATAGTTCCAAATTACTCTCCAGAATGGCTGGATGTATTCACAATTCCACCAACAATGTATCAATGTCCCAGTTTTCCCATATTCCCTCCAACATTCTGCATTATCTTTCCCTGTCAATCTGACAGGGTGTGTAGTGGTATCTCAGAGTTGTCTTAATTTGCATTTCTCTGATTAATAATGACTTGGAGCATCTTTTCATATGGCTAGAAATAGTTTCAATTTCTTCATCTGAGAATTGTCTCTTCCTATCCTTTGACCATTTATCAATTGGAGAATGGCTTGATTTCTTATAAATCAGAGTTAATTCTCTCTATATTTTGGAAATGAGGCCTTTATCAGAAACTTTGACTGTAAAAATGTTTTCCTAGTTTATTGCTTCCCTTCTAATCTTGTCTCTATTAGTTTTGTTTGTACAAAAACTTTTCAATTTGATATAATCAAAAATTTTCTATTTTGTGATCAATAATGATCTCTAGTTCTTTGGTCATAAATTCCTTCCTCTTCCACAGGTGTGAGAGGTAAACTATGCTATGTTCTTCCAATTTATTTATAATCTCATTCTTTATGCCTAGGTCATGAACCCATCTTGACCTTATCTAACTGTACGGTGTTAAGTGTGGGTCAATACCTAGTTCCTGCCATACTAGTTTCCAATTCTCCTAGTGATTTTTGTCAAACAGTGAGTTCTTATCCCAAAAGATGGGGTCTTTGGGTTTGTCAAACATGAGATTATTAAAGTTATTGACTGTTTGTCCTTTGAACCTAACCTATTCCACTGTTCAACTAGTCTATTTCTTAGCCAGTACCAAATGGTTTTGGTAACTGCTGCTCTATAATATAATTTTAGATCTGGTACAGTGAGGCCACCTTCATTTGATTTTTTTTTTCATTAATTCCTTTGAAATTCTTGACCTTTTGTTTTTCCATATGAACTTTGTTGTTATTTTTTTCTAGGTCATTAAAATAGTTTTTTGGGAATCTGATTGGTACAGTGCTAAATAAATAGATTAGTTTAGGTAATATTGTCATCTTTATTATATTTGTTTGCCTTATCCAAGAGCATTTAATATTTTTCCAATTGTTAGATCTGACTTTATTTGTGTGGAAAGTGTTTTGTACTTTTGGTCATATAGTTCCTGATTTTCCCTTGGCAGATAGATTCCTAAATATTTTATACTATCAGTAGTTACTTTAAATGGAATTTCTCTTTGCAACTCTAACTGTTGGATTTTGTTAGTGATATATAAGAATGCTGATGACTTATGTGGGTTTATTTTGTATTCTGCAACTTTGCTAAAGGTGTGGATTATTTCTAATAGCTTTTTAGTAGAATCTCTGGGGTTCTCTAACTATACCATTATATCATCTGCAAAGAGTGATAATTTGGTTTCCTCATTACCTACTCTAATTCCTTTAATCTCTTTCTCAATTCTTATTGCCAAAGCTAGCATTTCTAATACAATATTGAATAGTCATGGTGATAGTGGGCAACCTTGTTTCACTCCTGATCTTATTGGGAATGGTTGCAGTTTATCGCCATTACATATGATGCTTACTCATGGTTTTAAATAGATGCTACTGATTATTTTAAGGAAAAGTCCATTTATTCCTATACTCATAAATGTTTTTAATAGGAATGGATGTTGGATTTTATCAAATGCCTTTTCTGCATCCATTGAGATGATCATATGGTTTTTATTAATTTGGTTATTAATATGGTCAATTATTCTGATAGTTTTCCTAATATTGAACCAGCCCTGCATTCCTGGTATAAATCCTACTTTATCATGGTGTATTATCCTGGGGATGATTTTTCTGTCATAAAAGTAAGTTCTAAGATCCCTTTAAGAATTTAAGCTCTGGAAGGAATCTGAGGAATTCTGTTTTACATATTATCATTATGTGCATGCTTGAACTCACTATAAAATTCCAATGCTTTTTGTTCCTTCCAGGATAACATATAAACACATTTGTTTAGCTTTTAATGACTGTTTGCTAGAGTAAAAAGTTAAACTGGATTTGAAGCTCTGGTTAAATTCCAACTCTGCTACTTACCTTACTTTTTTTTTTTTTTTTTTTTTTTTTTTCTGAGCCATTTGAAATTAAGTGAGTTGCCCAGGTCACACAGCTAGGAAGTTTTAAGTGTCTGAGACCAGATTTGAACTTGAATCCTCCTGATTTTATGGCTAGTGCTCTATCCACTGTGCTCCATAGCTCCCCCTACTTAGCTTACTCATTATTCATTTGTTTTGCCTTCCCACAATTCTGCAGTCCAACCAGACTGATTTTTGCTGTCCTTACAAATGATACTCTTTGTTCTGTTAATTTTGTTTGTACTGACTTCTCTCACATCCTATTCAAGTTTCTTTTAAAATTCAACTTCTATATAAAGTTTTTTTTAAGTTTTTCTCTCCTATTCTAGTACCTTCTCTCAATTATCTTCTGTTTATTTTGTATGAGAAAGAAGGTATAGAATAGAGCAAGGAATGTTTGCTCCACAGGCTTACTTGATGAAATTGAAAGATGTGAGGGGTATGTAAAAGATACAATGAAATGGAAGTGTGCCTTCCCTTCATACTTTTGTTTTTGTTTTTGCTTTTGTTTTGTTTTGTTTTTTGGCAAGGCAATCAGGATTAAGTGATTTAAGCAGGGTAATGCAGATAGTAAATATCTTGTGTCTGAGGCTATATTTGAACTCACATCTTCCTGACTTCAGGGACTGTGCTTTATCTACTATGCTACCTAGGTGCCCCTCCTTTCATATTTTTGCCTATTTGCTCAAAAGCCATAGGAAAGTAGGCTGATAATTAACAACAATGAGTTTGACAGGATTACATCAACCAAGAATGATTTGATCTTAAAGTTTAAAAGTAGAAGATTTGATCATTCTGAAATAGAGTTGCACTTCACCTTTTTGCTTTTGTCTCTTGGAAAGTTGAAAGAGAGAAGACATTTCACTTTCTTCCCATATCATTGGCAATAACATTATGCTTCAGAAATATATAGAAGCATACAGGGAAGCAAAAATCTAGCTGAAGAGTTGAATTGAGATAGCAAGGCAAGAAGAGTCAAGAATTTGGGTTCTGGAGTTGGAATATTACCCAGGAACTGGCAGCCTTAATGCCAAGCCTCCTCTTAGTTCTAGATTGTACACTCCAAAACTTAATCTCAAGATATCAGTTAACTCCCAAACTGGAGACTGGAAATCACAGTTTAACTTTTCTGTTTATAGTAGCTTTGAGGGCCTAGTGGATCTAATTACCCAGTAGAGATTCCATACTTTATAAGAGACTATTTAAGGTGATAAAAAAGATTATTTTCTTATTATATTAATAACCAATCTTATATATGGGATCCACAGATCTTTTTGATTTTTTAATAAATAATCATTAATAGATTAGTTATTGGTAGGATTTTTTTTTTCTCATTTTACTACCTTATTCAAAATCCAGTTCTTGTAAAGGGCAAGACTGACAATGACATATTCTCTTCAAACTCGGAGGGACCTCACTCAACTGGGAGAGTTTATTTCTGGTTAAAGGATAAAGTGAACATAATATAGGTAAAATCTATTCCATTGTTAACAATCTAAGTGGTCTGGGTGAAAATGGATTCTTTGTCTAGATAGCTGAAAGCAACTGAATTTCATCAAGCCAAACCCTCAATTAAGAGGAGAAGACTTTTTGCTTTCTTCATCAGAAAAGATTTTTGCCCTTGGGGATACCTCCTTTTCCAAAGGTATTTAAATATTCAAGCAGTAGTGGTCTTTGGTGACCAGAAAAATCAATGATATTAATTTATTGATTATTTTCTAGACTAATTAACAAAATGATCTTTAATTACCAGAAAAAACTCTGTATATTGGACTTTTCTTTCATCTCAAAGCATTTCAGGAGAAGATAGTATAGCAGGAAGATAACTGAATGTTATATATAAACTATTTTAGCCACATCTATTCCTTCAGTGTATGCTTCTATACTTGTGATATGTAGTATGCATATTAGTAACACCTCGAGAGCCATAGTTTTAAGGTTTCAAAGATACAGAGCATCTAGAAACTGGGATAATTGTCCTCTGGACCACCCAGTCTGCATGTGTGAGATTGGGAGGTAATTTAGCATTTATCTCTCTAATAGGGTCAGTTTCTTTCTCTCTCTCTCTCTTTCTCCCTTTCTTTCTTTTTCTCTCTCTGCTTTTTTCTGTCTTTATATATACACAAATTTTTTTTTACTTAAAGAGACATATATTTATATTCTCAATATTCTATTTTACTATAATTTATTTTGTTAAATATTTCCCAATTACATTTGAATCTTTTTGGACTGCACTCTGGAGGGTTACAGGCTACGTAACACTTCTGGTTTAAGAGTATTACATTGGCAACTAGGTGGTACAATAGATACAGGTGGACTCTGAGTCAAGAAGAACTAAGTTCAAATATGTACTCATTTATTTGCTAGTTTTTATGATTCAAGGCAAATCACTTAAGCTCTCAATTTATGTTTCCTCCTCTGTAAAATGGGATAATAAGCTACATTATAAACTTGTGAAAATAAGTAAAATAACAAGTATAAAGCACTTTGTAACATTTAAAATATGAATGCCAGTTACTATTATTACTGCTACTACTACTACTATTTTCAGGGCTGTTCATACACCATTGATGTCTACCTTAACCAAATTTCATCTGTATATACAAGAAGCTATAGGATGTTCATCAGCTACATCCCAGTAAACCCTCTCTGACAGATGGGCTAAACCAAGTTCAAGCCAACCTACAGACCTCAAACATGTTGATGAGTTAGAGAAATGTCTACCCCTAGCATGTGAAGACTTCATCTGGTGGAATGAGTAAATGAAAACAATTGTTTCCAATGGCCATGAAGGCAGCTGAAGCAGGTGCTATGAAGAGCTTAGAGATTGTTTAAACATTTAAGATTTAAAAAAAAAATTTCCACTTAATCCCCGGGTATTATCAGTTGTCCTGCTACAGAACTTGGATGGCTCTGGAAGGAAGAATGAGGCTGATGACTTTGTGTAACACTTCACACTTAAATCCAACTCACTTGAAAGTCAAAATGTTATGCCGAGATACAGATGTAAGAAAGAGACGAATATGATTTAAGTGGAGAGTTTATTGTATCCAGAAGCTATGAGGGGGAATAACACAAACCAGGCAGCCACAAACAGTAGGAGATGTGAATTTATAAAAGCTAAAACCATTAAGGGGAAGGGATTCTACAGCATAAATGGGAATTACAAAAGCAAGAAGTAGAGTGAAGGTTACATTCCTTAATGCTAGCTGGAGACAAAGGAACGACATATATGACCACAAGTTTTGGCTAATCTAAGTGAGACATGTTGGAATGTCAGGGTGTTCTAAAGCCTAATGAGCAGATGTGTTGCAAAGATAAGGATATTTCAGGAGGCAGACTTTCCACAACATTTTCATATCCTTGAGACAAAAGGGCCACAACTTGCAGGTGTTACTGCCAGATTACAGAATTGTTTCAGGGAGATTCATGTTCCAGGAAAAAACAGTCTTACAACCATGAGAAGTTTCAAGGGGCCCCAGTAGTTTCAAGTACAATTTCTCCCAGAAGCACAGGACATCATAGGATTCAGAGTACTTCAAAGACATCACCCTTGGTGTTATTTCTCCTCTTTAAAAGAGAAAGACAAAGAAGATCTGCTTGTTTCTACTGATAAAGATTTTCCTTTCTATCCTCCTCAGTGCTCTTATATGAGAATCTATTTTTAGTACCTCTTATACCTGGCAGTTAAAAATTGGTGTAGAATTCTGAGTTTATTCATGGTCCACCATCAGACCTCTTCCCCCTTCAGGGCCATATTAAAGAACACATCTAAGGAAAGAGCCAAATCATGATAAGAAATGATAAGAAATCCTGTATATTGGGCTTGTCTCTATATAATTAAGCTCAATGGACTTGACTTTAGTAAAAACTGCCTAACAGTGAGCATCTTTATAAGAAAGCCTACATATCATTTCCTTGGTCCTGTTTATAAAAATCTTTAGTATGTTCTATTACACCGTCTTATTTTTTCACTGAGGGTGCCTTATAAAGTTAACAACTCCAGAAGTCATTCCTCTGCAATACAAGACTTCAGCCTCTGTCATGCCTAGAAAAAACAAAACAAAACAAACAAACAAAAAATTCTTCAACACAAAACAATAGCTCCAAGACCCAGTTTATTGGAATTAAGAGTTATTACAATCATGGATAGGCTGAGTTAATATAAAAAAATGACAATTCTGCCTCAATTAGTCTACTTGTTCAGTGCCATAACAAACTGCCAAAACTTTATTTTATAGAGCTAGAAAAAATAGTAACAAAATTGATATGGAAGAACAAAAGGTCAAGAATATCAAGGGAATTAATGAAAAAATACAAAGGATGGTGGTTTAGTTGTAAGAAATCTAAAACTATATTATAAAGTGGCAGTTATGAAAACCATTTGGCACTGGCTAATAAATAGAGTGGAAGATCAGTGGAACTGATTATATATATAAGGAATAGTAATCAAGGTCTATGCCAATATAGTATTTGATAAGCCCCCAAACTCCAGTTTTTGGAATAAGAACTCACTATATGAGAAAAAAATTGTTGGGAAAATTGGAAAATAATTTGTCAGAAACTTGGCACAGACCTACATCTTATATCTCATATCAAAATAAGGCCAAAAAAGACATGATTTGGGCAGAAAGGATAATATCATAAATAAATTAGAACCACAAGGGATAATTTACTTATCACATCTTTGAAGAAGGGAGAAATTTATAATTAAAGTAAAATGGACAACTTTGTTCACTATCCATTAAATCCTCCTCACCTCTATATCTCTATCCACTAAAATGGAAGTAAAAAGTTGGGGGGGAGATATCTTTACAACTTGTGTTTCTGATAAATAATCATTTAATATATATAAAGAACTGTGTCAAATTTATGAAAATACATGTCATCCAAGATTGATAAACGATCAAAGGATAGGAATAGTTTTCAGATGACGAAATTAAAGCCATCTATAATTATATGAAAAATGTTCTAAATCCACTTTTTTGCATTTCTACTGCTTACTCTTAGAATTCATTTCACTGAAGGAAATACTGAAGAAAATAATAATGTCTCAGTGGTTCATTGAGAGATCTTGTAACAATTGACTTTGTGTTTGTCATAGGATTTCTCCATGTTGAGAACAGGCAGCATTTTTTAATAGATTGTCTGCTACAGCTATTTCACTTAATTTGTTTATTTTTGGTGCTTTTGTGCAGGCTCCTGGAGGCATTCAGGAAATGGACAAGCTTTTAATAAAGGCAATTAATAAATAACTAGGAGCAGTTGATACTAACCTCTAACATTCAGGAGTATCTCATTTCTATAACTGCCTCTGTAATGGAACGGCCTCAGGCAATTCAATTTCTCTATTTTCTCATCAATAAAGTAGAGATGATAATATTGTCTCTACCTACCATACTTTAACAAATAAATCAATGTACGTAATGTACTAAGTGTTGTAATGGTAAATTTATCTGCTTAATTGTTGGACAACCAGATTGTCCAGTAATAGGATGGATGTTCTGTATTGGCAGGATGATATAATTTTATAAAAATAGTAAACAATAGTAATGGATGGGCATTAAGAAACAAGGAGTCATTATTGCATAATGTACCTCTTCCTTCAGGATGAAATCATGAAATTGAATTTTTTAAATGAGGAAAAGTCATCTTACAATCCAGGCAATTTGTACATCAGAAAAAATAAGATAACTCCAAAAACAAAACAAGTCCTGAGTTCTGACTTACATGAATTTGTAAATGATTTTATATATGTATATATATATATATATATATATATATATATATACACATATATATATATGTGTCAATACAATAGATAGTGTTTCAATGTGTGTGTGTATAAAATGATATTTTGTGTATCTACATCAAAAACAAAAGTATGAAACATATCAATGAATAAATTCTTTTATCTTCTATAAAATATTTAATATTTGAAAATATATATGTATATGTGTATACACATATATACATCACATATATATGTATATATGAAACATATACACATATGTTTTATCAATGCTTCCCATCAGATATAAACAAATTCAAAGAATTATAAATCCAGAGGGTATTTATTTGTTGAATATAAGGATATGTGCCCTTCAAATATTTTTTTCCATGACTTCATCAATATAGCTATATATCCTACATGTAACACATTACAACTTTCCTATGTCTTTAGTAAACTGGAAAAAAAAAATAAGTTGGTATAAGTGAGACATGCTTACTGCCTATATGATTAAGAGCTAGCTCCTTAATTACCCTGATCCTCATTTTCTTCATCTGTAAAATGAAGAGGTTGGTCTAACTGACCTTTAGGGATTCTTACACCTATAATACAGATTACCAGATTTGTCAAAGACAGAAGCTGAGGGCTTTGTGTGGACAGCAACAATCCTGAATTGAACTGGATATATATCTGCGAAGATATAAAATTTAAATATGTTTAGTCAGACTGTAAATGTATGAGATGAGATACAAAATAATTTTTTTCGACTTTTAAACTCAGCATTTTTTATACCAGGTCACAATGTTTCTCTAATATTTTATTTGCCTTCCAGAAAATATTAATTTTTAAGATAAAAGACCAAAGCAATTCTCTCCTAGTGCGTTTTCTGGTACTCAATATAGTCATCAACTTTTTCTTACTTATTCTAAATTAGTCACAATCATTATTTATTTATTCTCATCTTATTCTATCATGTAAATTACATACATTATATATTATATTATTATACTATTCTTAAATTCTATTCCATTATTCTATTAAAATTTTATTATTATTAAAATAATCTATTATTTTTATTAGTTTTCAAAACTTTTTTCTAATTTAAAAAAACAGTCATTTCAAGATTATTGTCTTTCCACCTTCCTGTACAAGAATTGAACCTTGCTTTACACTTTTGTAACAGGGAAAACTTTAAGTAAAAGCAATAAACAATGATGACATCTGTCATCACAAAATATCCTGTTCTCAAAGAAACCAGTCCTGTCAAAGGACAAAAATTACATTTTATAATCTCCAGGTCCAGTAATGACTTTTCAATTACTCTTAAGTTAGCTTTCTTTTTGGTGATTTATTATTATTATTTTTTTTACTATTGTCTTCTGTATATTATCTTTTTGATTCATTTGTATTCATTTTAAAAAAGTTAAAATGTCTGTGGATTCCTCATATCCATTATTTCTGATTGCACGACAATGTTCAAATATATTCATATATGAAATTTATTCAATCATTCCCCAGCCATAAAGCATTTTGATTTGTCAATTGCAATGATCATTTTTGGCGGTATATGTGTGCATGTATGTGAAGGAAACTATTTGCTTCATAAAAACCCAGTTATGGTTAAAATACATGCTATCATCTTGTATTCTCATAGGGTTTCAAAAGGGTAGGTTTGTTTATTGATATTATTACTATTGATAATGAATGGGGAATATTAATTTAAAAAACACATGATTCCAAGTGGACATCAATTACATTTTTTAATTATTGGATTGCCAAAATCCATACATTGTATAACAAAATAAAATTTTGAAAAAGAAAAACAAACTATGAAGACATAGTTTCTATTCAAAACTTAAGTATTATTACTATCATTATTATATAGCAAATCACAATCTCATTGAGTTTAGACCAGATGTGTCAAATGCAGAGCCTGAGGGTTTTGTGTGAAAAGGAACAATCCTGAGAACTGGATTCAAATATAATTGAAAAATATTTAACAAAATGAATTTAAGATACAATAAAATATAGATAATTTTAACATGAAATTTTCCAAGTCAGTTAGTGGTTTGGAGATATCCTTAGGTATGGTTTATTAGTCTCTATTTCTATTTGGATTTGATTTTACTGCTTTAGATCAAAAGTTCCAGGAAAAAAACAAGTGTTAACATACATGGGTAGGGAGTTTCTACATCCAGGAAGTTCTCTATGATACTTCCACAATCAGTATTACTAATATCCCTAATACCTCACTTTATACATCTTATATTGTCTGAAAGATAAAAATGACAATTTAGCGACAGCAGTCTGGATGAGCCTAGAGATGTTTCTTAGAAATAGCTTCGGGAAATCTGAATAAAACAAAATAACATCTGACATTGCATCTAATTCTACATGCAATCATACATAACAGCTAAAACAGTCTTTCCCAAGCACAGTTTGGATCTTGTCAAAACCATTTTTGAGAATTTTCAGTAGCTTCCTACTAATTTTATAATAAGCAGAACTAAAATGATGGATTAGAAACAATTACCAAACTAATTCTCAGTATTTCCTTTCAAATAAGTTTAAAATAACACTTCAAATGAAATTTTGGAATGACAAAGACAAAAAAAGTCAGGGTGTGACATTTTTTCTGATCCAAGAAAACTTAAATTGTCAGGAAAGGTCTGGACAACTGCATGTAGAATTGTCCAGAGTGCACATGTGCATGCAAGCACACACAGCTGAAGCGGGAGTGGCAGGATCAACAGCAGCTTCAGGAGTTCTCAGGTCAGAGGCAGTAAGGGAAATGGCACAACTGATCAGAAATTATATTGCACTGTTGGCTGGTACTGATTATAACAAGCACTGTTAGGTAACTCTTTGCCAAAATAAAATTCTATATGCCAGGGTTAGGGTTGAGAAGAGTACTTTTGATTGGTCACAACTGAGCAAATGATTATTAATAGCCAATGATTTGAGAAAATCCAAGTTGCCCTCATCCCCTCTTTAAATTTCATTTCAAAGGAAGGTGTAGTTTTGAAAAAAAAAAAAAAAAAGATGACAAAACTTACGTGAATTTATGCAAAATGAAGGGAGAATAGCCAAATCATTATACAAAATAACAACAATATTATAATGATGATCACACATGAAACACTTAGTTATTCTTTTCATATAATGATTTGAGATCATTCCAAATAACTCATGATGAAACGATGCTATCCTCCTCCAGAGAGAGATCTGATGAACTCTGAATGAAAATTGACGTATAATTTCTGACTTTATTTTTCTTGCTTTGGGGGGAGAGTATGGATAATATGGAAATTTGTTTTGTGTGATTTTCACATGTGCAATGAAGTCATCTCATTTGCATTCTCAGTAGGTGAAGGAAAAGAGAGAGAGAGAGAGAGAGAGAGAGAGAGAGAGAGATTGAGAGACAGAGAGACAGAGAGACAGAGAGAGAGAATTTGGAATTATAAGTATAAAAAGAAAAAAATTTAAGACTAAATAAAAACTAAAAATAAAACCCTCTATGCTAAAATAAAAAAATCCTTAATTTGATCTTTAAAAATTTCATAATTTGGCTCTAGTCTACCATTTAAGATTGATTCACTATTGTCCCTTTTATACATGTTGCATTAAAGTCAAACTTGCCTATTTGTTATTTCTTGAACATCCTTCCTTTATCCATCAATCACCAAAGCTCAGCTCATATAACATATAATGATAATAATTAGCAACAACAACAATAACAAATAATAAATGACTAATATTTATATATTGTTTACTATGACTGTGCTGTGTTTTATAATTTTTATCTCATTTGATTCTCACAACAATCCTGAGAAGTTAGTGCTATTAATTATTCCCATTTTACATATGAAAAAACTGAAGCAGAGGTTAAATGACTTGTCCAGATTCACACAGCTTTTAAGTGTCAGAAGTTAAATTTGAATTGAGGTGTTCCAGACTGCAGACCTGATGCACTATTCACAATGTCATCTAACTGTCTTACCTTATCTTCTAGATGTTATTGCCTTGTATATATTTATGTTAATGTGGATATTTCCTTAGTCTTTACATCCACAGTCCCTAGCATAATGTCTTACATATATTTGGAATTTTGTAAATGGAATTCAATTGGATTGAAAAGCAACAAGTGTAATGGGCTGAAACTCTTGAAGCTTTCCTTGCACTGAGGTCCCAAGCACTTGAGGCTGATTAGCAATTGGACAATACTCTATTAATATATGCTTGGAGAAAGAATGGCCCCCGCCCACTCTCTGTGCCAGTTGGTGTATTGTATAAAAGATTGCAGACACTTTGGTGGGTGGATTGAGAGAGGCTGAGGCACTGCTGGTCAGATTTGTGTTGCGATTGCTCTCATGTGGTATTGCCATTCCCCTTCACCTCCACAAAGTATAAAGCTCCAGGATTTTCCCTTATTCTGACTCCCACAATATACTAATATACTCTGGGTGCTAAATGCGGTCATCACAAACATGAACAATGATTTTCTAATTAAAACAAATCATTTTAATCTATAAGTCCTTTGATTAAAAGCATGTAGAAAAAAATGTTCTCTTATTGGAATGAAATAATTCTGTGCACCACTAAGCCAGTTGTGAATTTATAACTATAGAAAAAAATAAGACTTTCTTCCTTTGATCATTTGCTTCATAGCTTCCATATCATTGGAGACTTAAAGCCCATTTGAATTTTATGTTTTTAGCAATTTTAACTAAATGTAGAGCATGCAAAATAAAGCTAAATTCATTAGGTATTTTTCTTGCAATCCCAGGTAATACATTTTTTTTTTCTAAGTAGTGCTTTATGGAGCAAAAATTACTCTTAAATTAGTATATCTGAAACATTACCATGCATTATATTAGCCAAAGTGTACCCATGATAAGTTTACACTGTGTTGACTTATGTGATAAAACAAATCAATTATGGTGCTGAATATGTTATTTACTTTAAAATGCTTTAGTAGTTCTCAACCTGAATTAAAAAAAAAAAAACAGTAATAGTGGCTAAAAGAAATCTAGAATTTCATTTTCTTCTTGCAATGGTTTATTTGGATAAAGCTAACAGATTATTCAATTCATTTTATAAATGTTAATTTATTAACATGTTGTATTTTAATACATTTAACTATCTCTTCTCTTTTCCTCACAATTATTTCTTAATTTTGGGTCAGTATTCTAATTTCTATATTTCAAAAGTAAATTTTCTGAACAAGGTTCATATTAACTTATGTGTTGTATTGTATAAGACCAATTTTCTTATAAATTATTCATTTTTATCCATAATTTAGATGGAAAGTTTTGCAACATGTTTTTTATCATCTATGTTTGAAAAATTAGTATGTTTCTAAATATAGTTGGATAAATAAATGACTTTCTCCAGAAAAAATGAATAACATCAGTGCTTTTAGATTTAAAAATAGAATAAAAAAGGAAAAAAAAACAGTAAAGTTATCGGTGAATTAAATATTTTTAAATGATTTGAAAAGTCATTAATGATAAAGTTCAGGATATCTCAGGTAGAAAAGTAATGTAACCTATTCATGTACCTGAGAGATATCATCTTATAAACATTAAACACTAAAGAAAATTTATTTAATTAAAAAAATCTGTCAGCTACTGTATTGACTTGACTTAATTTAACTGCAGTCAGTGTAATGTCATAGAAAGAATAGTGAATTAGGACATTGCACATGACCTAATCTGTTCCATTCTCATTATTCTGTAGTTATGATGACAAAGTTAGTTCCATTAGATATTTTATATATGAATTGAAGTTTTTTCTAAAATAAAAGAAAAAAATAGATTTTTTTTTCCTATTCTACAACAACACATAACATTTAGAATCACCTAAAACCTTAAAAATAATAACATATTTATAGAATATGATGAGGTCCTGGGTAATTAGTTGGGATTGACAGAGAAAGCCTGAAGTATTGATAAATTTATAATACTCTCTGAGACATGCAGGGAAGGGCACTGATACTGATCAGCTCTGCCTTATAAGATCCACTGCTATGGAGGTCTTCAGAAACCCTGCCTTACTATACCCAATCAGAAAGCCAATTCATATCCCGAGATTAAATGTCCCCTAATAATCTGTCCATTACCTATGCTATTTTTGCTGAATACCTTTTGGGGTCACCTTGCCACAGGTCTTCTTTCACATGGCGTCTTTCTTGGTGCTATACTCCACTATGAATTTAGCCTGCCAGTCAAAGGCATACTCCCACCTCATGATGTAGTCCCTTTTTCCTGCTTAATTATGAGTTCTCCTGGGGAATTTATTTTTCCTGTTGTTAATTGTTAAAACCCTTTTCTTGTTAACTATAATCTTTCTAGTGTTCTCCCAACACTATTTCATATTTACCACTTGTGGTGTCTATTTTACCTCTTCATTTTGTTTCATAATCTCTTCTAATAAACAAAGGTATCTTTTGACAAAGAGGATGCTACTGATTTGTACTGTTTCTCTGTTTTCAAGGTGTAAATACTCATACTGAAAATTTAACCATTATAGTAAGGATAAACTGACTAGCATATTACTGAGTCTAATACTAGTTTTTCCTTAAGTTTGAACAGAATGAAGAATTCTATCTTTTTCTTAGATAACTTTTTTATATAGACATGCACCTCCTATTTGAACTAGAAATTGCTACTCAAACTCATCATTTTATGCTGCTTTATAATTATAAAGAAATATACATCTATTACTAGAAATTAATTTTTGTCTGCCTAGCTATGATGATATCTCTTTAGATTTTGTTTCTAACTTCCACGAAATTTTCCTGAGCCTCTTCATTTACCTCTTCATTACTCATTTTTTAAATAAGGGAGTTGGGCAAGAGTCTTATAAGGTTCTTTAAATATATGATTCTGATTGTTACAGAGAGAGTATATTTTGATTGTTCTTTATGGATAAGAAAACTGAAGCCTAGAGTAATAAATATTTCACTTCATAAATAGATATTTACCCTCTCTACTCCTCATCACTGCCTTGTTATGGTAGAGGGGCTTTTATAGCTCAATGATACCATGAGCAATCTTGTGAAGAATTACACAAGACAGGTCATATTTTAGAATTCTGACAAGTAGTGATCCACTGGAAAAGGAAATGGCAGTCTACTTGAGTATTTTTGGTAAACTACATGGGCATTACTTAAGCCACTTTATTCATTTTATTTTATATATATATATATATATATTTACAAGATATATGCATGGGTAATTTTTCAGCATTGACCCTTGCAAAACCTTCTGTTCCAACTTTTCCCCTCCTTCCCCTCCTCCTTTCCCCCAGATGGCAGGTTGACCAATACATTTTAAATATGTTAAAGTATATGTTAAATACAATATATGTGTACATATCTATACACTTATTTTGCTGCATAAGAAGAATCAGACTTTGAAATAATGTAAAATTAATCTGAGATGGAAATCAAAAATGCAAGTGGACAAAAACAGAGGGATTGGAAATGCTATGTAATGGTTCACATTCATTTCCCAGAGTTCTTTCACTGGGTGGAGCTGGTTCTCTTCATTATTGAAAAATAGAACTGATTTGGTTCATCTCATTGTTGAAGAGGGCCATGTCCATGAGAATTGATCATCATATACTATTGTTGTTGAAGTATATAATGATTTCCTGGTCCTGCTCATTTCACTCAGCATCAGTTCGTGTAAGTCTCTTCAGGCCTTTCTGAAATCATCCTGCTGGTCATTTCTTACAGAATGATAATATTCCATAACATTCATATGCCACAATTTATTCAGCCATTCTCCAATTGATGGGTATACACTCAATTTCCAGTTTCTGGCCACTACAAAGAGACCTGCCACAAACATTTTAACCACTTTATTCATGACATTCATTAACCACTTAGTCCTTGGAAGGAAAGCTATGGAACATCTCGACAGCATACTCATACTATAAAACAGAGATATACCTTGCTGACAAAAGTTCCTACTATAAAAAATATAGTTTTTCCAGTAGTATGCATGACTGAGAGTTGGGCTATAAAGAAAAGCTTAGTGCCACAGATTGGACATTTTTGAATTGTGGTGCTGAAGAAGTCTTTTTTCTTTTTCCTGAGGCAATTGGGATTAAGTGACTTGCCTAGGGTCATACAGCTAGCAAGTGTCAAGTGTCTGAGGCTGGATTGGAGTTCAGGTCCTCTTGACTTCAGACTGGTGCTCTACCCACTACATCACCTAGCTACCACATGGAGAAGCTTTTTAAAAATCTCTTGGAAAGCAACATGTTAAAAATCTTTTAGTACTTTAAAATTAATTGAAGCTGTTTAATGAAAATTCAAATATTGAAGCTGAAGCTTATTTTAGTCACAAGATGAAAAGACAGGACTCATTAGAAAAGACTCTAATATTGAGAAAGATGAAATAGAAAATGAAAATATGATTGTAGAGCATGAGATAGATCATTAGTATCAATATAAACTTGAACAAATGGAGGATGGGTCCAACTTACTGTCAGTCATTACTGAATCATACCAAGAAGAAAGTTATTTAACATTATTTCAATATACTACTTCTTCCCTTCATCTTTTTATTTCTGCCTCTATTCCTCTTTGCATCCTATCCCCTCCATCTGAGGGATTTTACCTATGAAATCACAATAACTTCAGTTCAATTGAATAATAAGATTAATGTGTTGGTCACAACTAGCTTTTCCAAACAATGTAGACAAGATAAACTTTTAAATATAAGTTGCATTATTAACAATGTGTAAATCACTTTTTAAATTCTAAACAGGCAACAAAATAAGTTAAATTCTGATTGATAATTGTCAGTTTTCAAAAGCAAATTCTCACACTGAAAATTTAACAATTGACTTTCCTGAATGAATTAGTCAGAGCTGGTTGTAGTTCACTCCTTTCCTTTCTCTCTTTCCTTTTTTCCCTTATTGTTCATCTTCCTCTTCCTTTTTGACTTTTCCCTTCTCTATCTCTCCCTTTATCTTTATCTCTACCTTTGTTCTTCTATTACTGAATCTGCTTCTTTATTTCTATCCTTCTCTCTTTTGTATGTTTCCCTTATTCCCAATAATTTAGTTTTATATAAGATTGTCTACCTTGGCACTCTTTTTGTTCTTAACTATAGTATACACAATTATTTTTTACTCATATTGTAGGAGTCTTCATTAGAAGAGCTATGAGGCAATAATGATTCATTTGTTTGAAATGTGATTTAAAAGAATCAATAGCCAGGAAGATGAAATTTGGAAGAGGATAGTAAATGGCAGGATTACTAAGTCATTGTGTAAGTACAGAAATTACCTTAATGTGTTTCTCTTACATAGTAAAGAACTTAAAAAGCAGCCTCATTAGAGTCCGAGACTATCTCTAGTGAGCCTAAAAGCACCAAAATGAAGATAAGACTGACATTAAATAAAACTCCACTTTCCTTAAAAGCTTAGCTAAAATAGGCTTTCTCTGATTCTTTCAGCTTCCAGTACCTTTCCCATAGAAGTAAGTGTGTGTGTGCTTGCATATGCACATATGTGTGTATGTGTATGTGTAAAAGAAAGAAGGGGAGGGGTCAGAAAGAGAGAGAGAGAGAGAGAGAGAGAGAGAGGGAGAGAGAAGGAGAAAGAGTGAGCCAATGCATCAGCAAGTGCAGGAAGCACTGAGTTTTTCTAACCTCAAATACTTATCCAACTTTGTGATTCTGGATAAGTCATTTAACCCTATTTGTTCAGTTTCCCCATCTATAAAATGAGCTAAAGAAGGAAATAGCAATATCTTTGCTAAGAAAACATCAAATGGGGTCACAAAGGATCTGACACTGAAAAACAACAACAGTATACATACAAACACATGCACATACATACACACATGCATATATACACATACATACATATGTGTGTGTAGTCATTATTTAAAAAACTTTTTTTTTTTTTTTGTTTCAGGAAAAAGTTTAGGTCTTGCAAAGAACTTTGCAACTTACCATAGTCACCCAGTCTATTCTGTTTAACTCTTAAATTCTGGGTCTACCTGCCTTCTCTTGTTCAACTCTGTGTAAGAAAAGCTTATCAGAAATGATATGAAGTCATAACTACTTAAAGACTGGGGCTAATACTGAATCATGTAGTGTCTCACTGTTGCAATACCAACTATATTAATTAATTGTGGAAATATATACCGAACTGTTACTATTGGAATGTGTGGTTTGGGGGTGGGAATAGACTGACTTAATTCGATCAAATAACATTACTTTTTAAATCAATTGTTAGTCACTTTCTTTCAAATTCAGTATTTTTGCTCATTTAGTCAGGTTTATATGTATAGACATAGACTAATTCTAATGGGTTATATAATGATTTTATATTAGAAGGAAAGTCTACGATAAAGGTAATTTCATTACAAAGATTTGTTGATTAACATCCTATTATACAATTATATCCCTTTCTGTATTGCTCTGCATGCATGTTATTGATCTTTGTTCTATTTAAATATATTGTTTGATCTTTCTAGTAATAAATAAACTAGATTCTGTATAAAGGATATGTTCCTACATATATGCTTAAACAGTTGTACATCTAGTATGATCTCATAGTTTCTCATGCTCGTTCTTTTACAAATAAATTTTTAAAAATTGGATAATGCCAATTTTTATGCCAAGGAGTCTAGAAAAATAGCTATAAAGAAACAATAATGATCTTTCTTTTAATACTGTATTGAAGAACTGTAATGCCATGTCTAGTAAGGGTAGCTATTTTGCAATAAAACCTTCTTTCTGATTCTTTTTTCCTTAGGCAAAAGATACAGTTACTGAACAGCTATTGTACTGTAGAGCTAAAAATAATTCTTTTATCCAAATCTTTTAAGTTTAACTTTACATTCAGAAACATCATCTTGATACAAATTTGATTGTCCCCAATGAAGATAGTCACCTCTATTATACCAAACACTGTCTTTGGGGAAAAAAAAAAAAGTTTACCAATGACTAATGCAGTGAACTTTTTTAGAATCTGATTTCTGACCAAAAATTATGATAAAAAAAAAAGTTATGACCAAAAAAGACTTCTGACCAATATGTACATTTGTATTTGCAATTGAATTTAATTGTCAATGTTCCTCATGCTAATGATGAAAGTTTGTTCTTTCTCCATAATGGTTTCTTTCTTTAGTCCTGGTTTCAAGCACTGTTGTAAAAAACAGGTCTGTTATTTTAGTGAACACTGATAATTCTGTGATTCTTTGGGTCAGGATCCAGTTATCTCAATCAGTGTCTGAAGGAAGATGAGAGTTGAGGTGGTGGTGGTGGTAGTTGCATTTACCTGGAATATGTTGTCTTTTATCTGTCCCTTAGGATATCCTGCTGCTTTAGCAAGGCAAATCAACCTGCATTGTGAGTAGCATTTGGTTAGTAATGTAACTTGTTTAGCCACTTCCCAGTAGATCAGTAGTTCCTTAGTTTTCAGTTCTTAGCTAATAGAAAAATATCTGCCATAAATAAATTTGTAAGTAAAGGACCTTCTTTTTGTTTATGCAAAATATTTAAACTTTATATTATCAAATATTTTCCATATCTTATTTGCTTTTCAATTCTTCTCTTATCCATAGTCAAAAAGATAATTATTTCTTATTCCTATAATTTGTTTACAGCGTTATCTATTATATTTATTTATGATATTACCTATTAGCTATGTCATGTACCTATTTGAAACTTAGGTATTATACACACACACACACACACACACACACACATATATATATATAACAAAATTTCCTGAACTCACAACTGGGTATATAGGGTGTGTTATATTGTTCTAAAACTATTTTTGAAAGATTGATTTTAAATGTTTTCATTTTCTATAAAATATTTATACCTTTATTATACATCATTGTTCATGACTTCCATGTCATTCTCCATTGCTCCCTCTTCCTCATATCACATATACAATTAATAACCACATCCATTTTCATCTCCAGAATGCTTATCTAGTTATATAACTATCTCCTTTCAGAGAATTATTTCCTCACTGAACTATGACTGGTCTCCATGACTGCATTCCATATTCATTATAATCTTCACTCTGCACATTTTCCAAAGTGATTCTGATAATGTTCATGTTACTCCTCCACGCAATAAACATCAGTGGTTATTTATTATCTTTAATATCAATATAATATGGGGGCAGAGCCAAGATGGCAGAGAAGACACAGACATCATTCTAAGCTTCTCTTCTACCTTCACTATTGATTACCAAATTCAGCCTCAGAAATAGAGCTTGACTCTATTTCAGTGAAATCCAGGAATATTGGGAGTACAACAGATTACCAGTCAAAGATAATCTGGAAGATCACCAGAAAAAGTTTGTCCTGATTGATGGGAGCAGAACAGTGCAGGCAGGGAGGTAGAATGTAGAGGCTAGCAGGGGCAGGGGCAGTCTCCACAGATGGAGAATTTGCAGGGAGGACTCTACTACAAGTTGGCTGCTCTGCTTTAGTTGCAAAGCAGTAGATCAGCAACGAAGTTACACAAATGCCAAAGGTAGAGTGTATTCCAAAAAATGCCAGAATCTAACAGGGTCTAGCTACACGCACAGGGCACTGGAAGTGACTCAGGACATACCACAGCACAGTCTTGCAGCCGCATTCTGCAGCACAGGACTTTTCCTCAGGGCAGGCACATTTCTGCACAGCAGGGGGGCTCTGCCTGGGGTAGCCATAAATCTGCATGGGTGGAGGGAGAGGGGAAGCTCTGCTCAGGGAAATAGAACTTCTGTAGCATGGCTACTTCCCAGGACAAAAACACTTCTGGTGCAGGGCTCTTCCCAGGGCACTTCCACAGCTCAGCTTCTCATAGCAGCCCATTTGCAGGACAGCTACTGTGCACATATCTTTCCCTGCTCTGTAGAAGAAGCTGGTAACCTCCGTGCCCTGAAGGCCAACC
The DNA here is from genome assembly GCF_902635505.1 of Sarcophilus harrisii. Lineage (NCBI taxonomy): Eukaryota > Metazoa > Chordata > Mammalia > Dasyuromorphia > Dasyuridae > Sarcophilus > Sarcophilus harrisii. The sequence continues at coordinate 166,104,252 of NC_045430.1, forward strand.
CTAAGGGCTTTTTAAAAAAATGTATAAAAAAGCCAAGTTTACACTAACCATAGATAGCTTCTATACAGAAAAAGAGCAGGTTTTCAACCCCTAGGAGACTAATAGCAGACAGTCTCCAGACAAAACCCCAAAGGGGGGATGTAACCTGATCCCCATCACACAAGGCTCTCCTAGAAGAAATTATAAAAGATCTTAAAAGAGAGCTAGGAGAAAAATGGGGAAAGGAAAGAGAAACTCTGCAAGAGAGTACAGAAAAGGCACATAACTCACTAAAAGAAAAATTTTGATTAAGTGGAAAAAGAAAACAACTTCCTAAAATGTGAATTGGAAAAGGTAAAGAAATCCCAAGAAAGTAGGATTTGTGAATTGGAAAAAGAAAATAACTCAGTAAAAAAAAATAGTGAAATGGGAAAAAAAATTCCATAGATCAAAACAAGTCATTTAAAAACTCAATTGGACATATAAAAAAAGAAGTAAAAAAAGCTAATGAAGAAAATAACTCATTAAAAATCAGAACTGAACAAATAGAAATGAATGATTCTTGATATCAAGAATCAGTCAAGGAAAACCAAAAAAAAAAAAAAAAAAAAAAGGGAAAAAATAGAAAAAATGTTCAATACCGACTTGGAAAAACAACAGACCTGGAAAATGGATCTGGGAAAGATAATCTCTGCATTATTGGACTTCCTGAAAATTATGATGAAAAAAAGATCCCAGACACAAGATGTAATAGAATCAGAAGGTTAAATAGGAATTGAAAGAATTCATCAAATACCTTCTGAAAGAGACCCTAACATAAAAAATCCAAGGAATATTGTGGCTAAATTGCAGAACTATCAGACTAAAGAAAAAATATTACAAGCATACAGAAAAAACCAATTCAAATACCAAGAAGCCACAATAAGAATCACTCAGAATCTAGCTGCTTCCACATTAAAGGATTGAAGGGCCTGGAATCTGATATTCTGAAAGATAAAAGAAATTTGAATGCAACCAAAAATAAATTACCCAGCTAAGCTGAGCATTTTCTTTCAGGGAAGAAGATGGACATTTAATGAAACAGGTGAATTCCATTTGTTTCTAATAATGAAAAAAAACTGCTGAATGAAAAATTTGACCTCCAACTATAGGACTCAAGAGAAGCAGAAAAAGGTAAAACAAACTCTTGAGAACTGTATTTTTGTTATGGACATACATAAAGAGTGCATGTATAATTTGATTTTACTGATGTAATATGAAAAAGGGAAATAGAAATGGAAAGGGGATAGTATCAGAATCAGGGAAAAGGGGAGATAAAAAGAGGGAAACTACATCCCACAAAGAAGCAAAGGACACCTATTATATCTGAGGGAACTTAGGGAGGGGGAGAAACATTGCATGAATCTTAATCTCATCCTATTTGGCTCAAAGAGAAAATAGTTGATATATTTGATTTATAGAGAAACTTCTCTCACCTCATTAAAAAGTGGGAGAGGAAAAGGGAAAAGGAAAAGAGTAATAAGGAAAAGGTATAAGAAAGGGGAAGGGATTCAAAGGGGGAGGGAGGGATTCTAAAGAGGGAGAGCTGTGTGAGGCAATTGGTGTCCATAAGTTTAATACTGAGGGGGGGGGAAGTTAAGGGAGTTAGAAAAGGAAAGCATAATTTGGGGATATTAGGATGGCAGGAAATACAGAATTAGTAATTTTAACTGTAAATGTGAATGGGATGAAATCTCCCATAAAGTCAGGCCGATAGCAGACTAGATCAAAAGTCAGAACCCTACAATATGTTGTTTACAGTAAACATATTTAAAGAAGGGAGATACGTACAGAGTAATGCTAAAAGACTGGAGCAGAATCTGTTATACTTCTGGTGAAGTAAAAAATGCAAGTTGTAACCATCCTTATCTCAGATAAAGCAAAAGCAAAAAATTGATCTAATTAAAAGAAATAAAGAAGGAAAACATGTCTTGTAAAGGGGCAGTAATCTAAGAAATAATGCTAAAAAATATATACATCAAGTAGTATAACATCTAAATTCCCAAAGGAGAAGTTAAGAGAATCGCAAGAAGAAATAGACAGCAAAACTATAATCTCAAATTTGCACTCTCAGAATTAGATAAATCAAATCACAAAACAAATAAGAAAGAAGTTAAAAAGGTAAATAGAATATTAGAAAAAAAAATTACGTATGATAGGTCTTTGGAGAAAACTGAATTGAATCAGAAAGGAGTATACTTTTGTCTCAGCAGTTCATGGATCCTATATAAAAATTGACCTTGTATTAGGACATAAAGACCTCAAAATTAAATGCAGAAAGGCAAAAATAGTAAATGCATTCTTTTCAGATCATGATGCTATAAAAACTGCATTTAACAAAAAGCTAGGAGTAAATAGACCAAAAAGTAATTGGAAACTAATAATCTTATTCTAAAAATGAATGGGTGAAAAGCAAATCATAGACAATTTTCCCCAACAAATGGCAAATTGGAAACATACCAAAATTGTGGATCCAGCCAAAGTGGTAATAAGGGAAATTTTATACTTAGAGGTTTACTTGAATAAAATAGAGAAAGAGAAGATCAGTGAATTCAGCTTACAACTCAAAAAGCTAGAAAAAGGCCAAATTAAACCCCCCAATTAAATATTAAACTTGAAATTCTAAAATTAAAAGGAGAATTGATAAAGTTGAAAGTAAAAAAAAAAAAAACTATTGCATTAATAAATAAAACTAAGTGTTGGTTTTATTAAAAAAACAATAAAATAGATAAACTTTTGGTAAATCTGATTTGAAGAAGGAAAAAGGAAAATCAAATTGTTAGTCTTAAAAATGAAAAGGGAGAACTTTCCATCAATGAAGAGGAAATTAGAGCAATAAATAGGAGTTAGTTTGCTCAACTTTATGCCAATAAATTTGATAATTTAAATGAAATGGATGAATGAAAAATATACCTTGCCCAGATTAATAGAAGAGGAAGTAAATTGCTTAAATAGTCCCTTTTAGAAAAAGAAATAGAAGAAACTATTAATTCTCTAAGAAAAAAATCCCCAAGACCAGATGGATTTATATGTGAATTCTACCAAACATTTAAAGAACAATTAACTCTAATGTTATATAAACTATTTGAAAAAATAGGGAATGGAGGACTCCTACCAAATTCCTTTTATGACAGAGACATGGTACTGATACCTAAAGCAGGTAGGTTGAAAACAGAGAAAGAAAATTGTAGACCAATCTCCCTAATGAATATTGATGCTAAAATCTTAAGTAAAAATTGTAAAAGATTACAGAAACCATTCCCATATAATACATCAGACCGAGTAGGATTTATACCAGGAAGAGGATATTCAATATTAGGAAAACATTAACAGATTGATTATATCAATAACCAAATGAACAAAACCATTGATTATCTCAAAGATGCAGAAAAACATTTGATAAAATCCACCATCCATTCCTGTTAATAGCAATTGAGAGTATAGGAATAAATGGACTTTTACTTAAAATAGTCAGGAACATCTATTTAAAACCATCAGTAAGCATCATATGTAGGGGGCGGAGCCAAGATGGCGGAGAAGACACACGCGACTTTCTAAGCTCTTCTCTTACACTCTTTATCAATATTATATCGAGCCTCAAAAAATGTCTTGACTGCTACAATTGTAAAGATAAGAAGGGAACAACTCACCGGCCGAAGAAAATCTGCAGTCTCCCAAAAAAGGTTGGTTCCCCAGGGGGGGAGAAGGCGGACAGGGAAAAATTAGGTCCGAGGAGAGTCTCAAACGGAGGGTGAAAGCAATCTCAGCACAAGCGCACAGCCCCAACCCGCAGTGGGGCTTCTCCTTGGGAGTTGGACCCACAGCAGGAGGATGCAGCCCGGGGCCTAATCTGAGTGGGGAGCCGGCTTATGAGCTTTCCAGGGGCCGAGATTGGGCAGAGACTGGGGAGGTTCCCCGGCTGTCTGCGGGGGTCTGCGTTCAGCTCCAAACCACAGTCCAAAAGAGGCTCAGGCCTGGGGCAGTGACACTTTACCACTTAGTTCCCAGCCCAGGGCAACGCAATCCACTCAGCCCTACTAAGCAGTTGATAGCTCGGCCAGTGCTGAATCCACTCCTGTTGGGGAAGGGAAAATCACCAGAGCACCCATACCTTGAGCCGGAAATCGGTTTAAATCTTTCCCTGCTCTGGAGGGCTGGAACCCCTTGCCTAGAGACCTACCCAAAGGCTTTAAAACATGAATAAAAAGATGAAAAGAACGATCGACGTTCATGGAAAAAAAGAGATCACAAACCTGAAGAGACCCCAAACAGCAAAATGCATAATTGTCCTCCTTACATTGCTCTAAGAAGAGACCATTAAAAGCCCCAAAAGAGGGAAGATAAATGGGAAAGGAAAGAGAAGCCTTTAAGAGAGCAACAACTTCCTGAAATACGAATTAGAAAAAGTTAAAAATTCCCAAGTGCAAATTGGAATTGGAAAAAAAAAAATCACAGGAAAGAAGAATTGTGAATTGAAAAAATAAAGAATTACTAGAAAGTGGATCCGGGAATTGGAAAAAGACAAAGAACACACAAGAAAGAGATCGGTGAATTGAAAAAAGAAAATAACATAAAAAAAAAAAATTATGAATGGAAAAATTAAGACCAAAACAATATATTCAAAAAAACCAATTGGACATATACAGAAAGAAGTAAAAGTAATGAAGAAAATAATTTTAAAAAAGAACTGAAAAATTGAAACTAATGATCTTGAGAAGCAAGAATCATCAAGCAAAACAAAAAAATGACAAACTGAAAAAAACCATGAATTATCTACTTTAAAAACGACAGACTTGGAAAATAGATTAGAGAGATAATCTAGGATTATTGGACTGAAAAACTATGATGAAAAAAAGAGCCTGATACATTTTTTCAAGAAATCATCAAAGAGAACGCCCAGATGTAATAGAATCAGAAGGTAAAATAGGATTGAAAGAATTATCGAACACCTTCTGAAAGAAACCCTAAAATAAAAACCCCAAGGAATATTTGGCCAAATTTCAGAACACGATTAAGGAAAAAATTTTACAAGCAGCCAAAAAAAACCATTTAAATACGAGGTACAATAAGGATCACCCAAGATCTGGCTGCCTCTACATTAAAGGAAAGAAGGGGCCTCAATTGATATTCCAAAAGGCACAAGAACTCGGGATGCAGCCGAATAAACTAAGCAAGTGGAGCATTTTTTCCAGGGAAGAAGATGGAAAATGAAAAAATGAATTCCGTTTTTTCTGAAGAAAAAACCAGAATTAAACAAAAAATTTGACCCAAGAATAAACTCAAGAGATGCAGAAAAGGTAAAAATAACTTTTGAGAATTGTTTTCTTTGGATATACAAAAAATAATGTAAAATTTGATTGTATGATATAACATAAAAAGGGAAGTAGATAGGAAAAGGGATATGGCAGAATAAGGTGGAAGGAGGAAAAAAAGAGGGAAACCACATCCCCAAAGAGGCCAAGGAAACTTATCATATCTGAGGGAATTTTGGAGGGGAGGAACAGTGGAATCTTACCCTCATAGAGTTGGCTCAAAGAAAAATAATTGAATTTGTTTAGAGAAAATCTCTGCCCCATTAAAAACGGGGAGGAAAGGAAAAAGAAAAGAGAATAGGGAAGGAAGGGGAAAGACCAAAGGGGGGAGGGGAGGGATTATAAAGAGGATAAGTATCGTGATACAAGAGGGGTACAAGTTTAAAAGGGGGAAAGAGGGTTGGGGAGGCAAGAATAAGAAAAGGAACTGGGAATTAGGATGGCAGGAAATACAGATTTAGTAATTCTAACCTTGTGAATGGGAGAACCCCCATAAAGAGGAGGCAAAGCAGACTGGATCAAAAGTCAGAACCTACAATGTTGTTTAAAGAAACACATTTAAAGCAAGGGGATACATATAGAGAAAGGAAAAAGGCTGGATCAAAATCTATTATGTTTTGGTGAAGTCAAAAAAAGGGGGTGAACCTATCTAGATCAAAAAAGAAAATTGATCTAATTAAAAGAGATAAGGAAGGAAACTACATCCGCTAAAGGGAGATAAACAACGAAGCAAACAAAATTAAACATATATGCACCAAGGGTATGGCACTCAGTTTAAAGGAGTATTAAGAGAGTTGCAAGAAGACAAGACAACAAATCTGTAAAGAGGATCTCAACCTTGCACCTGAATTAGCAAACAAACCACAAAAACAAATAAAGAAATTAAAGAAAAATAGAATATTAGAAAAATTAGGTATGTTGGATCTTTGGAGAAAATTGAATGGAGATAGAAGGAATATACTTTCTTCTCAGAGTTCTGGAACCTATTCAAAAATTGACCATATATTGAAAAAGACCTAAATGAAATGCAAGAAAGGAAATAGTAAATGCTTTTCAGATCATGATGCAAAAAAACCAAATTCCAAAAAAATTAGGGGGAAAAGACCAAAAAGTAATTGGAAACTAAACAATCTCATCTTAAAGAATGATTGGGTGAAGACAAATTATAGATACAATTAATAATTTCAAAGATAATGACAATGATGAGACATCATACCAAAATTTTGGGGATGCAGCCGCGGTAATAAGAGGGAATTTTATATCCAGAGGCTTTTTGAATAAAACAGAGAAAGAAAAGAAATGAAGGGTTACCAAAAAAACTAAAAAAAGACCAAATTAAAAAACCCCAATCAAATACTAAATTAAAAAAAATTAAAAGGAGAAATTAAAATATTGAAAGTAAAAAAATCATTGAACTAATTAAAAAACTAAGAGTTGGTTTAGAAAAAAGCCAATAAAAAGATAAGCCTTTGGAAATCTGATTAAAAAAGGAAGGAGGAAAATGAAATTAGTAGTCTTAAAAATGAAAAGGGAGAACTTTCCACCAAGGAAGAGGAAATTAGAGAAATAATAAGGAGCTATTTTGCTCAACTTATGCCAATAAATTTGATAAAATTGAAATGGTACCCTCCAAAAATATAGACTTCCCAACAAAGAGGAGGAAGTAAATTGCTTAATAGTCCCATTTCAGAAAAAGAAAAGAACAGGCAATTAAATAACTCCCCAAGAAAAAACCCCAGGACCAGATGGATTTACATGAATTTACCAAACATTTAAAAAACAATTGGCCCCTGCTATATAAATTATTTGAAAAATAGGAATGAAGGAGTCCACCAAATTCCTTCTATGACACAGACATGGAATTTATACCTAAAAACCGGTAGGTTGAAAACAGAGAAAAAAATTATAGACCAATCTCCTAACGAATATTATTAAAATCTTAAATAAGATATTAGCAAAAAAGACTACAGAAAATCTCCCCAAGATAATAAAATATGATCAAGTAGGATTTATACCGGAATGCAGGGCTGGTTCAATATTAGGAAAACTATCAAATAATTGGCCGTCAATAACCAAATTAAAAAAAACCATGATCATCTCAAATAGATGCAGAAAAGATTTGATAAAATCCAACATCCATTCCTATTAAAAACACTTGAGAGTATAGGAATTACTTTTCCTTAAAAAAATCAAGACTATTTAACACCACAGTAAGATCATATGTAGGGAACAAACTGCAACCATTCCCAAAGATCTGGAGGCAAGGTTGCCCACTATCACCGTTATATTTAATATTGTATTAGAAAATAGTTTAGCAAAAGAGCGAGAAAAAAAGGAAAAGAATGAAAATAAAGCAAATTATCACTTTGCCGATGACATGATGGTATACTTAGAGAACCCCAGATTCTCTAAAAGTTATTAGAAAAATCAAATTAAAAGTTTAAAAAAAAACCCCATGTCATCAGCATTCTTTATATCATAAAAACCAGTCAGAGTTAAAAAGAGAAATTCCAAAAGTAACTATGATAATATAAAATATTTGAATCATCTGCCAAGGGAAAATCAGAAACTTTATGAGCAAAATTAAGACCACTTTTTCACACAAATTAAGTCTGATCTAACCAATTGTTTAAAATGCCTTGGAAGGGCGAGCAAATATAATAAAGATGACAAATTACCTAAACTAATCATTTATTTAGGCATTACCAATCAGACCCCCAAAAAAACTATTTTAATGACCTAGAAAAATAAAAAACAAAGTTCAATGGAAAACAAAGGTCAAGAATTTCAAGGGAATTTAATGAAAAAAAAAATGATGGTGGCTTAGCTTAAGATCTAAAATTATATTATAGAGCAGCAGTTACCAAAACTAGGTAGGCTAAGGAATAGATTAGTTGATCAGTGGAATGGGTTAAAGGAAAAAACAGTCAAAAAATAGCAACCTAGTCTTAAAAACCCAAAGATCCCAGCTTTTGGGATAAGAACTTACTGTTTGATAAAATTGTAAAAATTGGAAACCAAAGGCAGAAACTAGATTGACCATACTTAACGCGACACCAAAAAATACAAATGGGTTATGACCTAGGATAAAGAATGAAATTATTAATAAATTAGAGGAAATAGATAGTTTACCTCTCAACTGGAAGGGGAAGGTCTTTATGACAAAAAGAACTAGAGATCATTACTACCACAAAATAGAAAATTTCGATTATACTAAACTGAAAAGTTTTTTGTAAAAAAACTAATGCAGACAAGATTAGAAGGGAAGCAATAAACTGGGAAAATATTTTTACAGTCAAAGGTTCTATAAAGGCCCTTTCCAAAAATATAGAGAATTAACCTAATTTATAAAAAATCAAGCCATTCTCCAATTGAAAATGGTCAAAGGCTATGAACAGACAATTTAGATGAAGAAATTGAAACATTTCAGTCATATGAAAAGATGCCCAAGTCATTATTAATCAGAAAGAAATTAAGACAACCTAAGATACTTTTTCACACCTGCCAAAGATTGGCTAAGATGACAGGAAAAAATAATGAGATTGTTGAGGGGAGGGAAAACTGGGACATTGATGATTGGGGGGAGTTGTGAACGGGTCCAACCATTTTTAAAGTTTAACTATGCTCAAAAGTTATAAAACGGAATTTTGATCCAGAGGTTACTACTGGGATTATATCCCAAATAGATTAAAAGAAGGGAAAGGGACCTGTATGTAGAATGTTTGGGGCCCTTTTGTAGTGGTTAGAAACTGGAAACTGAATGGATGTCCATCAGTTGGAGAATGGCTAAAAATTTGGTATATGAAAATTATGGAATATTACCCAAAAAAAACCAACAGGATGATTTCAGAAAGGCCTGGAGAGACTTTAAGAACTGATGCTGAGTGAAATGGCGGGACCAGGGATATTATATTTCCAACAATATTTAGATGATGACCAGTTCTGATGGATCAGGCCATCCCAGCAACGAGATCAACCAAATCATTTTAATGGAGCAAAGAACTGAGCTAGCTATGCCCAGAAAATAACTCTGGGAGATGATAAAACCATTACATTAAACCCAATTCCTATATTTAGAAACCGCTTTTTGATTTTTCATGCAATTGTAAATTAAGTCTGATTCTTTTGAACAAAATAATGTTTGGTCATGTTTCCCATGGTGTATCTAAGAATTTTAATATATTTAAATCTACTTATCCCCCAGGGAGGGGGGGTAAGGGTGAAAATTGGAACGAGGTTTGGCAATTGTTAAGCTGTAAAGTACCCATGTATAAACCTTAAATAAAAAAAGGCTTTAAATTAAAAAAAAAAAAAGATCATATGTAATGGGATAAACCCAACCATTCCCAATAAGATAGGAGTGTAAAAGGGTGCCCATTACCATTACTATTCAATATTACATTAGAATGCTGCGGAATAAGTTGAGAAAATGATTAAAGGAATTAGAGTAGGTAATGAGGAAACCAAATTATCACTCTTTGCAGATGGTATGATGGTATACTTAGAGAACCCAAGAGATTCTACTAAAAAGCTATTAGAAATAATCCACAACTTTAGCAAAGTTGCAGGATACAAAATAAACCCACATAAATCATCAGCATTCATATATATCACTAACAAAATTCAATAGTCTTACAAAGAAAAATTCCTTTTAATGTAACTTCCAATAGTATAAAATATTTGGGAATCTATCAGCCAAGGGAAAGTCAGGAACAATATGAGCAAAAATACAAAACACTTTCTACGCAAATAAAGTCAGATCTAATAAATTGGGAAAATATCAAATGCTCTTGGATAGGTTGAGCAAAAATAATAAAGATGACAATACTACCTAAACTAATATATTTATTTAGTGCTATACCAATCCGACTCTCAAAAAAATATTTTAAGTACCTAGAAAAAATAACAACATAATTCATCTGGAAAAACAAAAGGTCAAGACTTTCAAGGGAATTACTGAAAAAAAAAAATCAAATGTACCAGATCTAAAACTATACTATAAAGAAGTTGTTACCCAAACCATTTGGTATTGACTAAGAAATAGACTAGTTGATCATTAAGGTTAGGTTCAAAGGATAAAATAGTCAATAACTTTAATATTCTAGTGTTTGACAAACCCAACAACCCCAGCTTTTGGGATAAGAATTCACTGTTTGATAAAAATTGTTGGGAAAATTGGAAATTATTATGACAGAAACTAGGCATTGACCCAACTTAACACCACACACCCAAATCAGGTCAAAATGGGTTCATGATCTAAACATAAAGAATTAGATTATAAATAAATCAGAAGAACATAGGATAGTTTACCTCTCAGACCTGTGGAGCAGGAAGGTATTTGTGACCAAAGAACAACTAGAGATCATTATTGATCACAAAATAGAAAATTTTGATTTATTTCAAATTGAATAGCTTTTGAACAAACAAAATTAATGCAGACAAGATTAGAAGGGAAGCAATAAACTGGGAAAACATTTTTACAGTCAAAGGTTCTGATAAAGGCCTCATTTCCAAAATGTATAGATAATTGACTCTAATTTAGAAGAAATCAAGCCATTCTCCAACTGATAAATGGTCAAAGCATATGAAGAGAGAATTCTCAGATGAAGAAATTGAAACTATTTCTATTCATATGAAAAGATGCTCCAAGTCATTATTGATCAGCGAAATGCAAATTAAGACAACTCTGAGATACCACTACACACCTGTCAGATTGGCTAGAATGACAGGAAAGATAATATGGAATGTTTGAGGGGATGTAGGAAAACTGGGACACTGATACATTGTTGGTGGAAATGTGAATACATCCAGCCATTCTGGATAGCTAATTGGAACTATGTTCAAAAAATAATCAAATTGTGCATCCCCTTTTATCTAGCAATGTTACTATTGGGCTTATATCCCAAAGAGATCTTAAAGAAGGGAAAGGGACTTATATTCGCAAAAATATTTGTGGCTGTCCTCTTTGTAGTGGCTAGAAACTGGAAACTGAGTGGATGCCCCTCAATTGGAGAATGGCTGAATAAATTGTGGTTTATGAATATTATAGAATATTATTGTTCTGGGGAAGGAGGGGAAAATTTGGAACAAAAGGCTTTGCAATTTTCAGTGCTGAAAAATTATCCATACATATATCTTGTAAATAGAAAGGTAAAATAAAAAAATATCAATGTAACATCTTCTCTTCAGTATTTAAAACTCTTGGTAAACTTGCTCCATTCTATTTTGCCAGGCTCATTGCATATTATTCTCTTCAATATACAGTAGATAGATTGGTCTTCTTACTGCATTTCATACATGACACTATATATCCCACTTTTTTTTGTCTCTGTAGTGCACACCTTCCCTTCCTTTAAGTCTCATTTTCCAGCATTGTTCACCCCAAGTACCACATTATACCTATGTAGATATCAGATTTTTTGGAAACTCAGTTACAAAATCCTTACAAGTAAAGACTTTATGTCTTTGAATTCTTATCAATTAACACAATATCCACTTTATAGTATATAACTGATACATAATTTTTCACTGATTGTTGTATTTGGTAGTAGTTAAGCACTTATGCAAAGACATATATTCTACTTTAAAATTCTCAGAGCAAATGCATAACTAAATAGTAGTTAACAATGGACAGAAAAGCTCTATGAAGACAAGTGCCAATGGCCATTGAAGTATTTTCTAACTATGAAATTCTGTAATTCTCTGACTGTATCTTGGCTTTGCACACCAATTTTAGAAGTTTACCCTTAAAAACTGATTTTCAGTGGCATTTACTAAGGTCAGAAAAATAGTATGTCTTAAGCTCTAACTCTTTTAAAAAAGGGAAAAATGTGCTTTTGCCACTTTTCTATAGAGGATGAATTTGCTTTTTGGGTATAAAGAAGTTTCCAAATGAAGGAGGATGTTTAGGCTTGGAGAACTGTAATTTGCATTTGGAATATGACAACCTGAGGAATATATCTTTTCATGCATTCTTTCCCCCTTAGGCTGTGTCCTTTAGTAAAAACCTGACTGAAAAAATCAAATTTAATTACATTCACAGGAGCCAGTACCTGTTTTGAAAGATGTCTCATACCACTTGATATGGATTGATTAAATCTAACATTGCCTACTTTTTTGGCTCCAGAATTGTTTTCTTACAAGAATTTAATTTTCTTTTTTCTTTTTTTTTTTAAATTATATTTTGATCTACATAACTCTCTCCTTCCTCCTTTTCTATAGAACAAGGATATTGTACACATATATATTAAACAAATCTTATCATATAATGTTTTACCCATAGAAAGCACTGAGTAAAGTAGTATTAAATGAATAAGCACATGAATCAAATTCCTACATTCCTAAAATCTTCCTGTTTTAGTAATTCTCTGCTAATTAGAAATTGTGATTTAGGATCGTAGATTTTATTTTACCTTTTCAAATGCTTTTTTTGAATCCTAATGAAACGAAGCAGGAACTTTACTCTTGTTTTAGACCATATTTTGTTGCATATCATATCTTCTCTTTGATAAAATATAGTTAAAGCCTAGACAATAAGCTAGTCTTCATGAATCATGAGCAACCAGTCTCATTATTAGAAATGGATAACAGCTGTTTTAATAGAAAAATCAGATCATCTACTGATAGGCATTTGTACTTAATGAACAATAAAGTATTACCCTTCCATTGCTGACACTAATAAAGTAGCAAAATTGGCAATAATAAGGATTTTTTTTTGCCCTGGATATATGTAGTAAGCCTATAGAAATGTATTACAAAAATAAATGCCAGTATGTATTGTAAAGAAACAAATATACATATTGCTTATTAAAATACTGTTTCCATGAATCTTCCAGATTTTTGGGGAAAGATATTGAAAGATTTTCAGGCTACTAACCATAATTTTTGTTTATCTCTTCATCTGCCATGTAAATATAAACACGGTGATTGTCAAAGTATCCTTCCATAATTCACTCAAGAGGAGTAATAAATGAAAAGGCTTCTTTAGAAATCATGTCAGGAAGCCTGAAATCTGGGTATCTTTGGACAGAGAGGGCTTCGACAGAAGGATACCAATTGACTAAGCACAAATGTCTGTTAAATTAAACATGCTCCCAGATGCTGGTGCTATGCTTTCTCATCATACTTTTGCCTGTCATCCTAAACCAATGATAGTGTTTTTTAGTTGAGAGCCAGTATTCATTAGTGACATAATATCAGGTGATTTGAGGAAATTGCTGGGGGAAGAAAGGCACACATCACATTTGCATGCAGATGATCTTCAGAGCTACAAGAGTCTATACCAATTTAGGATAAATCTCTACAGCACTAGAAATTATCAACTACACTAAAAGCTGGATTTATTTACTTTTTTCCCCATGGTTTCTTTGTGGAATTTTAAAATGGCATAATGTATATTTGCCTAAAAAACAGGAAATAGGGGATAGAGCATGAGATTTCATTGGATAGGCAACTCCTGGTTGAGGAAATGCCTCTAACAATGCAGAATGGTTCCTTTTCTGCAGCATATGGTCTTAGAGAGTCTCATAAAATAATCAGAAACAAAGTACCATACAGGCAATATGTGCCAGAAGTAAAGTTGGAACTCATTCCTTTTTGACTTTAAGATCAACTCTAAATTATGCCAACTTTAAAAATAAAATGTTAAGTAATATTTAATATTAATTATCAAATTTTATATCATTTTGCCCTCCAGGTAGCCATACACATAAAAACAGATACACATACAGATACATATACAGATATTTAGATGTATGTATATTTATACCTGTAATTATAGATATATATGTAATAAAGTAGATTTTTGAAATAGCTATTGATCATAATGTTCATTTTCTCTGAAAGTAGCTCATAAGAATTTTATTGTTGTGGCACCAAAAGATATTTGTTTTTTTAGTCAATAAACAGTTATTAATTTTTTTTAATGTTCCAGGTACTGTGCCAAACTCTATGTACACAAAGGAAGTTAAAGACAGCCTCTCTCTTGAGGAAATGACAATAGAAAGGGAGGGAGAGCACACATATAATTATTCACTTATTCATCTTCTTCCTTTTACAGATGAAAAATCAGAAGCCCAGATGAATTAAATATCTTTCCCAAAGTTATATAAAAAACAAATAATTGAGGGAGGATTTACTCATATAACTTCTGAGTTCAAGTCCAGTTTCCCTTCAGTATCTAGTATCTGAATCTAGGAGCTGAAAAGGAGGGGGAAAGCCACATTAAGTCCAATGAATAATGAATAAAGAACTTTTCTTAATTATAACTGAAACATGATTGTCTAATGTTTGCTTGGAGGTCTTGTGTAAGCAAGAATCCACTAACTCTTCAGACACCCATTCCTTCTTTCAGCTCACTCTATTTGCTAGAAAGTTTTCCTTTATATTAAGCCTAACTCTGTCTTTTTGTAGTTTCTGCCCATTGCTATCAGTTGCATACTTTGCTTCTGATTTATTTATTTTTTTTTTTTTACAATCAATAATAGGAATCTTAAGCTAATTTTCATTTGCTGAGATTAGTGGTGTTGCTATTGAAATTTGGACTCATTTATGACATCAAGCAGATAAAAAATTTGATTTTCAATATTTTTTTCTTTTACAATCTTGACATTCATTTTCTAACTAAGTTTCCAGCTGTATGTCTACTTCTACTTAGACAATGTGATGCAGATTACTCCAGTATATTATCCCATGAAGACATTGAGTACATAGGAACATTTTGACAAATTGCTCAATTGGGGAATGCCTGGACCTAATCTGGAAAATATGTCACTGAAATTCAGCATACCAAACCCAAGAGTTATTTCCATTTTTCCTGATCTTTCAATAATTCATCTTTCTGTCCCAAGGATTTCCAAACTTATTTTCTTTATTTCTTCCTACAGTATGTTTTCTGAATGATTTATGAGAAAAGTTTCTCTAGTGTTGACACTATCACTAACTGTAAAACTCATAATCAGGTACATTCTCTGCCCTAGACACTATATTTGCCTTCAAAGGTTATAAGGGAAACATTTTAAAAAGAAAAACAAATAGGTATCCAAGGAAGTCAAGGGGACCAGGGAGAAAAAGAAATAGAAGCAACGGAAGTTGAAAAATAACATCATGCATTTTAGTTTAGAGTTCTTTTAATTTTTTTACAGACACATCTAATTTGTTATTTGGTTTTATCCTCATAGCAAAAATTCTTTGAAAAAAATAGGGATGATGTCATCCTCGCTGTGGGCAGAAATTGCAGTGTTTCAAAGTTATTGCTAGGAGATTGAAGATCTTTGTTAAACATTGAAATAATGCCAGGGGATTCTGATGATAATTAGCTGACATTTGTGTAGTACTTTATGATTTGCAAAACGCTTAACAAAGATAATCAAATTTGATATTCACAGAACCTCTTCAGAGGTAAGAGCAACAATAATTATCATCGCCATTTTACAGATATATAACCTGAGTTGCAGCAAGATTAAATAACTTGTCCACACTTGAGCCATTTCTTTTAGTGTATGTTAACTTGGTGAATGTTAACTTGGAATTTGGAAGGATCTGAATTATTTCCAATACATAGGAAGCATTGGAAACAGTGGGCTGTTTCCATCTACATAGAAAGAGTAATGGAAATGAAACCAGTAGAGTCCTACATGAATCCCATCCTCAAAGATAGTAAGTCCTAAGAATGAATGATATCTATATCTCTCCTGACTTCTAATCCCATTGTTCTTCCAACTACATCTTGTGCTGTCTGTCTTCTGGACAATGAAGCAATTACATGGAAATCCCATACTTCTTTCTATCCCAAAGTTGATTCTCTAGACAAAATGACATTTTTCTTTGTCAGAGAATCCTTATGAAAAAACAATTTTTTTTAAATTTGCATTCTATGCACAAGGGAAAAATTGCGGCCTCTTATGGCTTCATGGTATTTTGTTTTCCTTTTATTAAAGCCTTTTATTTTCAAAATACATAAATGGATAATTTTCAACATTCAAACTTACAAAATCTTGTATTCTAAATGTATCCCTTCCTTTCCCCCACCCTTTCTCCTAGATGGGAAGCAACCCAATATATGTTACACATGTAGAATTCTTCTATACATATTTTCACAAATATCATGCTACACAATTCAAATCAAAAATGAGAAAGAAAACAAAATGCAAGCAAATGACAACAAAAAAGTGAAAATACTATGTTGTGATACACACTCAGTTCCCATAGTCCTCTCTCCGGGTGCAGATGGCTCTCTTCATCACAAGACCATTGAAACTGGCCTGAATCATCTCATTGTTGATCTATCCCATTGATCATTGTATAATCTGGTTGTTGTCATGTATAATGATCGCCTGGTTCTCCTCATTTCACATAGCTTCAGTTCATGTAAGTCTCTCTAAGTCTTTCTGAAATCATTATGCTTATATTTCTCATATAACAATAATAATCCATAACACTCATATACCATAATTTATTCAGCAATTCTCCAACTGATATGCATCCATTCTGTTTCCAGTTTCTTGCCACTACAAAAAGGGCTGCCACAAACATCTTTGCTCTTATGGGTTGCTTTCCCTCCTTTATGATCTCTTTGGAATACAAGCTTAGCAGAAATACTGCTATATCAAAGGGTATGCACTGTTTACTAGCAGTTTTTGGCATAGTCCCAAATTGCTTTTCTGAATGGTTTGATCAGTTCACAACAACACCAACAATGTATCAGGTGTCTCAGTTTTTCCACACCCCTCCAGCATTCATCATTATCTTTTTCTGTCATCTTAGCCAATCTGAATGGTATGTAGTGGTACCTCAGAGTTGTCTAAATTTGCATTTCTCTGATCAATAGTGATTTAAAATACCTTTTCATATGACTAGAAATGGTTTCAATTTCTTCATCTGAAAATTATCTGCTCATATACTTTGACCATTTATCAGGTGAGGAATGGTTTGAAGTCTTATAAATTTGAGTCAATTCTTTATATACTTTAGAAATGAGGTCTTTATCAGAATTTTTGAATGTAAAATTTCCCCCCAATTTATTGCTTTCCTTCTAATCTTGTCCACCTTGGTTTTGTTCACACAAAAACTTTTTAATTGAATATAACTAAAATTATCCATTTTGTATTCAATAATATACTCCAGTTCTTTGGCCACATATTTCTTCTTTCTCCATATATCTGAGAGGCAAACTACCCTTTGTTCTTCTAATTTACTTATATCTAAATCATGTCTAAATTTCTTTATGTCTAAATCATGAAGCTATTTTGACTTTATTATCTTGATATACGGAGTTAGGTATGGGTAAATACCTAGTTTCTGACACACTAATTTCCAGTTTTTCCAGAAGTTTTTGTCCAATGGTTAGTTCTTACCCCACAAGCTGGGGTCTTTGGGTTTGTGTTGGTTTCTTTTTGATGGTTAGTATCTGTAGTCACATGGTCAAGTATAGCAATGTTGCATGAGGAAAGATAAAAAGGTATGACTTCCATTATTCCTATTAAGTAGCAGTGGTGAGTTGCATCTCTATTAATTAATCTGTAAAAGTTTATTAAATACCTACTATACATACCAGACACTGTTCTAAGTGCTAAGAATACACAGAAAAGCAAAAGACAGTTCTTGATCTCCAGGTGCTTGCAGTCTAATGAGACAACATACAAATCATTATGTACAAACAATACACACACACACACACACACACACACACGATAAATTTGAGATAACCAACAAAGTCAAGTCACTAGCATAAATTTGGGATTTTTTCTTGAACACAGCTTTATAAAAATTAATATTTATTTTCTTATTTTAACTTCTCTTCTTTTTAAATTTTGAGTTCTAGATTTTCTTCCTCACATCCACCCATTCCCCATTCAGGGAGAAGGCAAATAATGATAGCAGTTTTACAAAGGCCATCATGAAAGACATATTTCCACATAAGACATAATTCCAGAAAAAAGGTAAAAAAAAAAAGATGATAACATTGTGCTTCAATTTGAACTCAGAATCTTCATCAGTTCTTTCTTTAGAGATGGATAGTATTTTTTTTTCATTATTTGGAATTGCCTTGGATCACTGTTTTGATCAGAGAAGTCAAATCATTCACAGTTGATTATTGCTACAATATTGCTATTACTGTGTTTAATGATTTCCTGGTTCTTGTTTCATATTTGATCTGTTCATATAGGTTTTGCCATGTATTTTCTTCTCTGAAACCAAACCTTTGTCATTTATTATGCTACAATACCACACCATCACAACCATATGCTACAACTTGTTCAGTCATTTCCCAGTTGATAAGCATACCCTCAGTTTTTAATTCTTTGCTCACACAAATATTTGCATCAAGAATTAGGGATATAAATTCAGGAATAATGACAATATCTGCTAAGAAGAAGCCTTAATGCTAATAACAAAAATAAAATACATAGAGGTAGTTGTAGCCAGGAAAAGATGAAGACACAGGGAAAGTAAGTTTAATCATATAGCAATTAGTTGAATGGTAGAGTTGATCTTATTACTTTTCTTTTTGAAAAATTTATTCTGGTAGAGGGGGTTGTAGCCAAAATGGTGGAGAGTAGACAGGTCTTTATCTGAGCTCTTCCTGGCTGCATTCTGATCAACACCAGATCAAGCCTCTGAACTGGTTTTGGAGTGAGAGAACCCACAAATATCTGGAGTGTAATAAATTTGTAGCAAAAGATATTTTGGAAGAATTTCAGAAAAGCTCTGTTTCAATTGAGCATGGGGAGGCAGCTGAACACAGGCACAGCACAGAGACCCAGGGCAGTGTGGCCTCCATGCACTAGGAAATCTACCAGAAATATTGGCTACTCTGTCCTGGTCCAGAAGTCAGTAGATCACCAGATTAGCTGTGAGACATCTGCCACAAATACAAAGGCAAGTAGTGAGCCTTTGAACTCCAGAACAACAAGGACTTGGCCACATCCACCCAGTATCAAAAGGAACTCAGTAGCACTGGCTCAGTAAAGCTGTTGTCCCTTATAGAGGAAGTTTGGGATAATACCTCCTTTGCCCTAAGAGTAGACTTCAACCTTTAAAAATGAGCAAAAAAAAAAAAAAAGAAATAAAAAGGAATCTGATCATAGATAGCTTTTATGGAGACAGAGAAGAAAAGACCTCAAATCCTGAGGACGCTAAAGACAAATTGTCACCAGAAGAAGCCGCAAGGGATGATATGAATTGGTCTCCATATCACAATGCCCTGTTTGAAGAATTCAAAAAGGATCTTAAAAGAGAGTTAGACAAAAAAATGAGGAAATGAAATAAAAACTTGGCAGAAGAGTTTGGAAAGGGAAACACAGAAATTATCTGAGGAAAACTCCTTAAAAATACTGAAATTGAAAAATCATATAACTCCTTTCAAAATAGATTTAATGCATTACAAAAAACATATAACTCCTTACAAAATAGATTTGAAAAAGAAACCAACTTTTTAAAAAACAGAATTAGTGAAATGGGAAAAAAACAGATCTAAAATTATATTATAGAGCAGCAGTTACCAAAACTATTTGGTATTGGCTAAGGAATAGATTAGTTGATCAGTGGAATAGATTAGGTTCAAGGGATAAAACAGTCAACAAATATAGCAACCTAGTCTTTGACAAACCCAAAGATCCCAGCTTTTGGGATAAGAACTTACTGTTTGATAAAAATTGCTGGGAAAATTGGAAACTAATATGGCAGAAACTAGGCATTGATCCATACTTAACACCGTACACCAAGATAAGGTCAAAATGGGTTCATGACCTAGGCATAAAGAATGAAATTATTAATAAATTAGAGGAACATAGGATAGTTTACCTCTCAGACCTGTGGAAGGGGAAGGTCTTATGACCAAAGCAGAACTAGAGATCATTACTGATCACAAAATAGAAAATTTCGATTATACCAAACTGAAAAGCTTTTGTACAAACAAAACTAATGCAGACAAGATTAGAAGGGAAGCAATAAACTGGGAAAATATTTTTACAGTCAAAGGTTCTGATAAAGGCCTCATTTCCAAAATATATAGAGAATTAACTCTAATTTATAAAAAATCAAGCCATTCTCCAATTGAAAATGGTCAAAGGATATGAACAGACAATTCTCAGATGAAGAAATTGAAACTATTTCTAGTCATATGAAAAGATGCTCCAAGTCATTATTAATCAGAGAAATGCAAATTAAGACAACTCTAAGATACCACTACACACCTGTCAGATTGGCTAAGATGACAGGAAAAATAATGATGATTGTTGGAGGGGATGTGTGAAAACTGGGACATTGATTCATTGTTGGTGGAGTTGTGAACGAATCCAACCATTTTGGAGAGTAGTTTGGATCTATGCTCAAAAAGTTATCAAACTGTGCATACCCTTTGATCCAGCAGTGTTACTACTGGGATTATATCCCAAAAGATTATAAAGAAGGGAAAGGGACCTGTATGTGCACGAATGTTTGTGGCAGCCCTTTTTGTAGTGGCTAGAAACTGGAAACTGAATGGATGTCCATCAGTTGGAGAATGGCTGAATAAATTGTGGTATATGAAAATTATGGAATATTACTGTTGTGTAAGAAATGACCAACAGGATGATTTCAGAAAGGCCTGGAGAGACTTACACGAACTGATGCTGAGTGAAATGAGCAGGACCAGGAGATCATTATATACTTCTACAACAATACTAGATGATGACCAGTTCTGATGGATCAGGCCATCCTCAGCAACGAGATCAACCAAATCATTTCTAATGGAGCAGTAATGAACTGAACTAGCTATACCCAGAAAAGAACTCTGGGAGATGACTAAAACCATTACATTGAATTCCCAATCCCTATAGTTATGCACACCTGCATTTTTGATTTCCTTCACAAGCTAATTGTACAATAATTCAGAGTCTGATTCTTTTTGTACAGCAAAATAATGTTTTGGTCATGTATACTTATTGTGTATCTAAGTTATATTTTAATATATTTTAACATCTACTGGTCATCCTGACATTTAGGGGAGGGGGGGGGTAAGAGCTGAAAAATTGGAACAAGAGGTTTGGCAATTGTTAATGCTGTAAAGTTACCCATGTATATATCCTGTAAATAAAAGGCTATTAAATAAAAAATAAAAAAAAAATAAAAAAAAAGAAATGGGGAAAAAAAGATCCAATGAACAAAACAATGCATTAAAAAATTTAATTGGTCAATTGCAAAAGGAGATTTAAAAAGCTAACTGAAGAAAATAATTCACTAAAAATTAGAATCAAACAAATGGAAGTGAATGATTCAATGAGACATCAAGAATCATTCAAAAAAACAGAAAAAAATGGGAAAAAAAGAAGAAAATGTAAAATACCTCATTGGGCAAACAACTGGTCTAGAATATGGATCCGGGAAAGATACCCTAAGAAATTTTGGAATACCTGAAAATCACAAGGAAAAAAAAAAAACCCAGGACATAATCTTTTGGAAAATTATCAAGAAAAACTGCCCTAATGTCCTAGAATCAGAAGGTAAAATAGCCATAGAAAGAATTCACCACAGAAACAATATATAATTTCATTCAAGAGAATGATCATAACAAGACAACACATCCAAACCTATGGGGTGTAGCTTGCACAATTATTACAGGAAATTTTATATCTCTAAATAGATGCATTAATAAAATAGAGATAGATCAATTACAGATGCAACTAGAAAAGCTATAAAAAGAACAAATTAAAAGCCCCCAATTAGATACCAAATAAGATATTCTAAAACTCAAAGGGGAGATTAATAAAATAGAAACTAAGAAAACTATTGAAATAATAAATAAAATTGAGTTGGTTTTATGAAAAAACCAACAAAATAAATAAACATTTGGTTAATTTGATTAGAAACAGCAAAAATCACTAGCATCAAAACTAAAAAGGGTAAACTTTCCACCAATGAGAAAAAAAAATTAAAGCAATAATTCAGATCTATTTCCCCCAACTTCATGGTAACAAGTCAAATAATCTAACTAAAATGCATGAATAGTTATAAAAATATAAATTGCCTAAATTAACATAAGAGGAAATAAATTACTTAAATAGTTCCTTTTTAGAAAAATAAATTGAACAAGTCATTAATGACCTCTTGAAGGAAAAATCTCCAGAGCCAGATGGAATCACAGGTGAATTCTATACAACATTTAAGGAACAATTATTTGAAAGTATTTGCAGAAGTAGGTAAAGACGGAGTATTGCTAAATTCCTTCTATCACACAAATATGGTAATCAGAAAGAGGCAAAACAGAGAAAGAAAAAAACAGACCAATCTCCCTAATGCATATTGATGCAAGAATTTTAAATAAAATATTACCAAAGAAAGTACAGAAACTTTAATTAGCAGAATAATACACTATGATCAAATTGGATTTATATCAGTAATGTAGCACTAGTTCAATATCAGGAAAAGTATTAGCATCATTGACAGTATTAACAACAAAACCAACAGAAATCATATGATAACTTCAATTTATGCTGAAAAAGCTTTCAACAAGATAGAGTACCCATTTCTATTAAAAACATTATAGAGCATAGGGATAATGGAAGCTTTCCTTAAAATAATAATCATTATCTATCTAAAAGTGACAGCAAGACTTATTTGCAATGGAGAGAAGCTGGGTGCATGCTCAATAAGATCAGTGGTGAAACAAAAATGCCCATTATCACCACTGTTATTCAATATTTTACGAGCAATGTCAGAAAATCATTTAAAAACACAATGGAAACAATTCACCACCTTAGCAAAGTTGCAGATTATAAAATAAATCCACACAAATCATCTGCATTTCTATATATTATTGATAAAACCCATCAACAAAAGATAGAAAGACAAATTCCATTTAAAATTATTGTGGACAAAATAAAATACTTGGAAGTCTACCTGTTAAGACAAATCCAGGAACTATATGAACACAATTACAAAATAATTCCCTGATAAATAATCAGATCTAAATAATTGGAAAACTATCAATTTTTCATGGGTAGGCTGAGTTAATATAATAAAAATAAAAATTCTGCCAGAATTGGTCTACTTGTTCAGTGCCATAAAATCAATCAAACTGCCAAAACATTATTTTATTGAACCAGAAAAAAAAACCAACACTAACAAAATTCATCTGAAAGAACAAAAGGTCAAGAATATCAAGGGAATTAATAAAAACAAAACATAAAGGATGGTGGATTTTAAAGTAACAAACCAAGGTCTATACCATTCTAGTACTTGATAAACCCTGAACCTCCAGTTTCTGGAATAAGAACTCAGTATTTGGCAAAAATTGCTTGGCAAACTGGAAAATAATTCATCAGAAACTCAGAATAGACATACATCTCATACCACAAACAAAAATATGTTCAAAATGTAGGTATGATTTGGGCATAAAATATGATACCATAAACAAATTAGGAAAACAAGTGATAATTTACCTATCAGATCTTTGGCGAAGGGAGGAATTTATGAACAATGAAGAACTAGAAAACATTATAAAAGGAAGAATTGACAATTTTGATTATATTAACTTTAAAATTTTTGCAGAAACAAAATCAACAGAAACAAGATTAAAAGAGACATACAAAGCTAGGGAAAAATAATTATAGCCAGTATTTCTGATAAAGGTATCATCTCTAAAATATATAAGAAGTTCAAATTTATAAGAATACAAGTCATTCCAAAATTGATAAATGTTCAAAGGATATAAACAGAGAGTTTTCAGATGATAAAATTAAAACCATCTATAATCATTTGAAAAAAAAATGCTCTAAAACCCTATTTATTAGACAAATGCAAATAAAACAACTCTAAGATACCACCTCATACCTCTCATAATGGTTAAAATAATAGGCAAAGCTAATGATAAATGTGGGAGGAGATGTGAGAAAATTCTTGTTGGTGGAGTTGTAAAATGATCCAACCATTCTGGAGAGCACTCTGTCACTGTGTCCAAAGGTCTATAAAACTGTGGATAACCTCTGACCCAGCATTGACATTATTGGTTCTGGATCCTAAGGAAATCATAAAGTAAGGAAATGGTCCCATATGTGCATAAATGTTTGTAGCAGCTTTTTTTTTTTTTTTTTTTTGTGGGGTCAAAGAATTGCAAAGTGAGTAGATGCCCATCAATTGGGAAATAGCAAATAGTAGAATAAGTTGTGGTATATGAAATGATGAACAAGCTGATTTTAGAAATACCTAAAAAGATTTACATGAACAGATACTGAGCAAAATAAACAGAACAAATAATACATTGTACCCAATATCAGCAAGAATGTGTGCTAATCAATTATGTAAGACTTGATTCTTCTCAGTGGTTCCTTGATTTAAAGCAATTTTTTTTCAATTTTGGGTTTTTCTTAATAAAGTTTTTTTAATTTTCAAAAGATATGCATGGATAATTTTTCAATATTACCTCTTGCAAAACCTTGTGTTCCAATTTTCTCACTCTTCCCCCTACTCCTTCCCTTAGATAGCAAATAATACATGTTAAACGGTAAAATATATATGTTCAATCCAATATATATCCATATTTATACAATTATGTTACTGCACAAGAAAAATAAAATCTAACCTGAAAAAAAAATGAGAAATTTAAAAAAATGCAAGTAAACAACAAAAAGTGTGAAAATGCTATGTTGTGATCCACACTCAATTCCTACAATTCTCTCTCTTGGTGTAGATGATTTCCTTCATCACAAGATCATTGGAACTTGCTTGAATCATCTCATTGTTGAAAAGAACCATTTCTATCAGAATTTCTCCTCGTATAATCTGGTTGATGCCATGTACAATGATCTCTTGGTTCTGCATATTTTACTTAGCATCAGTTCATGTCAGTCTCTTCAGGCCATTCTGAAAGTATCCTGCTGATCCTTTCATACAGAACAATATTCCAAAACATTCATATACTATAATTTATTCAGCCATTCTCCAAATGATGGGCATCCATTCTATTTCCAGTTTCTTGCCACTACAAAAGGGCTGCCACAAATTTTTTTGCATATGTGAGTCCCTTTCCCTCTCTTAAGATCTCCTTGGGATCAATTGGTGGATCCTGGACACTGTTGGATCAAAGGGTATGCACAGTTTGATTGCCCTTTGGGCATAGTTCCAAATTGCTCTCCAAAATGGTTTGATCAATTCACATCTCCACCAACAATGTATTAGTGTCCCAGTTTTTTCACATCTCCTCCAACATTTGTCATTCTCTTTTCCTGATATCTTAGCCAATATGAGAGATGTGTAATGGTACCTCAAAGTTATTTTAATTTGCATTCCTTTAATCAATAGTGATTTAGAGTACCTTTTCATATGATTAGAAATGTTTTCAATTTCTTCATCTGAAAACTATCTGTTCATATCCTTTGACCATTTATCAATTGGAGAATTGCTTGAATTCTCATAAATTTGAGGCAATTCTCTATATATTTTAGAAATGAGGCCTTTATCAGAACTTTCAAATGCAAAAATGTTTCTCCAGTGTATTGCTTCCCTTCTAATCTTGTCTGCATTTGTTTTATTTGTACAAAAACTTTTCAACTTAATATAGTCAAAATTATTTCTTTTTGTGTTCAATTATGAATTCTAGTTCTTTGACCGCAAATTCCTTCCTTCTCCATAGATCAGACAGGTAAACTATCATTTTTTTCTTCTAAGTTGCTTATAGTATCTCTCTTTATGTCTAAATCATGAACCCATTTTGACCTTATCTTGTGTTAGGTATTAGGTGTGGGTCAATGCCTAGTTTCTGTCATACTTGTTTTCAATTTTTCCAGCAGTTTTTGTAAACTAGTGCATTTTTAGTCCCAAAATCTGGGGGTTGTGGTTTGTCAAACACTAGATTACCATAGTCATTGACTATTTTGTCCTGTGAACATAACCTATTCCACTGATCAGCTATCTCTTTCTTAGCCAGTCCCAGATGGTTTTGATTACCTCTGCTTTGTAATATAGTTTTAGATCCAGACAGCTAGATTATCTTCAATTGCATTTTTTTCATAAATTCCCTTGATGTTCTTGATTTTTCGTATTTCCAGATGAATTCAAATAGACAGAAAATATCATCTGCATCCAGAAAAAAAGAACTAAGGAGGCTGAATGTACCAACACCTGCTATGTTCTCTTCTTTTCTCTGTTTTTTTTTCCATCTCTCCCATAGCTTTTCCCTTTTACTGATTTTTCTCTCTCAATATGATTTATAAAGCAATGTTTGTGAAAAGAAACAAAGAAACAAAAAAAAAAAGCTAAAAAACAAAAAGAATTCACCACTCACCTTCTGAAAGAGATTGAAAAATGAAAACTCCAAGGAATATTGTAGCTAAAATTCAAAATAATCAGATCAAGGTGAAACTATTGCAAGCAATCAGAAAAAACAAAACAAAACAAAACAATTCAGATATCAGGGAGCTATCAGATGAACTATGTAGGACACTGCACCTTCCACTTTAAGAAATTGAAGGGCCTGGGATCTGATATTCTGAAAGGCAAAGGAATTTGAATTGCCACCAGGAATCATCTATACAGCAAAATTCAGCATTATCTTTAAGAGAAAAAGATGCACATTCAATGAAACAGGTGAATTTCATTTATTTCTGATGAAAAGTCTAGAGATGAACAGAAAATCTGATCTTCAAGAAAAAACATAAAAAAGCTAAAAAGGAAAGGAAAAAATAACTTTTAAAAGTTAAAATGTTTACATCCCTATATGGGAAGATGACATGTTTTATTCTTAAGAACTATATTTCTATTATGGATATACTTAGAGGGACAGGTATAATTTGATTTTATTTTGATGACATAAAAATGAAATTAGAGGTAGAAGGAGGATTGTACTGGAAGAAGAGGAAAATGGTTAAAATGTGGTAAATTTCATTTCATGAAGAGGCAAAAAAATGCCTATTACAATTGAGATAAAGAAGGGAAGAGAATGACCATTATGTGAATACTACACTGGTCAGATTTGGCTCAACGAAAAAAAAAATTAGACATATTTAGTTTCACAGAAAAATTTGTCTCACCCTATGAAGAAGCAGAAGGGAAAGCAGGAAAGGCAAGAGTTAGGCTAATAGAAGGCAAAACTGAAGTAGAAGGGAAAGATAAAAAAAAGTGAGAGGGGTTGTAATAGAGAAGGGCTCCCTTAAACAGGGAGATGGTATTCAGAAGCAAAATACTGGGGAGGAGGGAAAAGTGGAAAGGAAAGAGAAAAGAATAGCTTGGGGAAATTAAGATTGTGGGAAATACAGAGTTAGTTATTTGATGTGAATGTGAATGGGATAAACCCTTCCATAAAACACAAGTGGATATTAAAAGCCAGAATCCTGCAATGTTTTTTGTTTGCTTGTTTTTACAATGAACACATTTAAAGCATATTGATCCATACAGAGTAAATGTAAAAGACTGTAGCAGAATTTACTATGTTTCACTTGAATTAAAAAAAAAAATGGTAGAAATCCTGATCTCAGATCAAGCAAAAACAAAAATAGATTTAATTAAAAGAAATAAAAAGGAAATTACAGAGTTTTAAAGAATACCATAAATAATGATGTAATATCAATATTAAAAATATATGCACCAAGTGGTATAGCATTCAAATTCCTAGAGCAGTTAAGAGAGCTGAAAGAAAAAATGGATGACCCAACTATACTAGTGGTGGATCTTAATCTTGCTTTTTAAGAATTAGATAAATCAAACCACAGGATAAGTAAGAAAGAAGTTAAGAAGGTGAGTAAATTTTTAGAAAATTTAGGTAATGTAGACCTTTGGAGAAAATTGCATGGAAACAGAAAGGAATAGACTTTTTTCTACACCAAAAAATTACCCCAAAATTGGCCATATGTTGGGGAAAAAACCTTCATAATCAAAGGCAGAAAGGCATAAATAGTAAATGCATTTTTATTCAGATAATGATGCAATTAAAATTATATGGAATAAAAAGCCAGGGAAAAATAAACCAAAAATTATTTGGAAAATAAATAATCTAACCCTAAAGAATGAGTGAGCAAAATAAGACATCACAGACACAATCAATAATTTCATCCAAGAGAATGACAGTAAGGAGACAACATATCAAAATTAATGGGATGAGGCCAAAGCAGTTCTTATAGGAATTTTTATATCTCTAGATATTTACTTGCACAAAATAGAGAAAGAGAAGATCAATAAATTGGGCAAAATGAAATTAAAACCTTCAATTAAATATCAGATTTTAAATTCTGAAAATTAAAGGGGAAATTAATAAAATTGAAAGTAAGAAAACTATTGAATTAATAAACAAAATAAAGAGTTTGTTTTATGAAAAAAACAACAAAATAAGTAAACTTTTAGTTAATTTGATTAGAAAAAGGAAAGAAAAAACCAAATTGCTAATGTAAAAAATGAAAAATTAGAACTTTCCACCAATGGAGAAGAAATTAGACCAATAAGTAGGAGCTATTTTAGCCATCTATATGTCAAAAAAATCTGATAATCTAAGTCAAATGGAATAATACTTACTTGTTAGGATTCTTACAAAGTGATGTCGGTTGTCTAATTTTAGCATTTGAGGGTATTATTACTAAGACCTGAAATTAAAGCTGCCTCCAGAAGCCCCCCAAGAAACCTGCTCCCAGAGAACAATTATATTTTAGAGGAGAAGCTTCTGGAGGCAGCCTTAGTTTCAGTTCAAAGTAATAATCCCCTCAAATGCAGCCAAGTGTTAAAATCCAGTCCTTTTATTCTCTCTTCCAAAATAGCCCAGTTAGTTTTCTTAGAGGCCTATCTCTCTCCTTGTTTCCAAGAGCTCTTGTTGCTGGTCCTTTGCCTCTTCCAGCTTCAGTCTCTCTTCTTCCAAATCTCCAGTTCTGCCTGACTGCAGTCTCTGGCTTCTCCATCTCCTCAACTGACTCCTGGCTGAGGCTTGTCCTTTTATATGCTCTTTTAGAGGTGTGAACTCAAAGGTTGACTCCTCCTCCAAGAATGGGATTGTGGGAGCTGTGACTTGTGAATCTCCTCCACTGAACTTGTGAATCTCTTGGACTTGTGAATCTTGAGTACTAAATACATTAGTGAGCTACAGAACTGATAAGCATGATGCTAAAATTAGACAATCAATTTATCACTTTGTAAGAATCCTAACACTTACTAAATTATCAGATTATCAAAAGAGGAAATAAATTACTTAACTAGTTCCATTTTAGAAAAAGAAATAAAACTATCAATTAATCAACTCCCTATGAAAAATTCTCCAGGCTTAGATGAACTTACATGTGAATTTTACCAAACATTCAAAAAACAATTCCAAATCTATGAAAACTATTTGAAAAAATAAGGAAAGAAGGAATACTATCAAATTCCTTTTATGACAAAGATATGGTGCTGATAGCTAAACCAGATAGGGTGAAAACAAAGAAAGAAAATTATAGACCAATTTCCCTAATGAATATTAATGCAAAAATCTTAAATAAAATATTGTCAAAAAGATTACAGAAAAAAGATTATCCTACAACTAGGATAAACCCTAGTTATCCCTCGGATAATACACCATGACCAAGTAGGATTTGTAGCAGGAATGCAGAGCTAATTCAATACTAGGAAATTTCAAAATTAGCATAATTGACTATATCAATAACCAAACTAACAAAAATCATGTAAGTATCTCAATACATGGAGAAAAAGCATTTGATAAAATCCAACACTTATTCCTAATAAAAACACTAGAGAGGATAGCAATAAATGGAATTTTCCTTAAAATGTTCAGTGGCATCTATTTAAAACCATCAGCAAGCCTTGTATGTAATATAAACCAGAACCATTCCCAATAAGATCAGGGGTGAAACAACACTGCCCACTATCAAGATTAATATTCAATATTGTATTGTAATTTTTTTGCTTTGGCAATAAGAGAAGAAAAAGAGATTAAAGGAATTAGAATAGGTAATGAGGAAACCAAATTATCACTCTTTTCAGATATTATGATGGCATACTTTGAGAATCCTAAGGAATCAAGTAAAAACTATTGGAAACCATTCACAATTTTAGTAAAGATTATATGATGATCAATTCTGAGGAATGTGTGCCTTTTCAAGAATGAGATGATTCAGATCAGTTCCAATGTTCTTGTGATGAAGTAGCAATCTGCATTCAGAGAGAGAACTGTGCAGACTGAGCATGGTTCACAATATAGTATTTTCACTCTTCTTTTGTTGTTTCCTTGTCTTTTTTTTTCTTTCTTATTTTTTTCCTTTTCTGATTTAATTTTTCTTGTGCAGCATGATATTTGTAGAAATGTTTATAGAAGAATTGCATATGTTTAACTTGGATTATTTGCCATCTAAGTGTGGGGGTGTGGAAAAAAGAGTAAAGAAATTTGGAACTCAAGGTTTTGCTATGGGGGTATTAAAATTATCTCTGTATATGTTTTGAAAATAAAAACTTCAATAAAAAATTATTCTCAAATAAAGATTATCATATTAATAGGGAATAGACTATGACCATGAATTACCACCAAGCCTTTTTAGATACTGTGTTTCTTTCTCAAATAGCATTTTATGGAACACCAACAAAACAAATAAAAAAATAGGAAATAGAAGTAACATAGGCTGCCAAGGGAGTACATAAATGTAAAAGGGTAATAAAATTATTGTTTCAATCATATTTGATTACTTTTTTTTAAACAAAGATTGAGGTAGAATATCAGCGGAAATAATTATGTGTAAGGTTTTGATATGACAATAAGGGAGAAGTACAGTGGTGTCTTGTGGACAAGATATCAAAGATGTTCATTAATCAGGATCTGGAGTAGGATATAAAAGTTGGATAGAACATATATGAATGTACTCAAATTTAGAGTAAAATGATAATGGGGCATATAAGTTGGAAACATGTTTAAGCAATTTACACCAGTGGTTCTTCAGGGATTAGACCTTCTTTCTCTCAGATATATGTATCTTTATGATCATGCTTCTGAAATTATGTCTTCTTTGGAGTCATTGTCTCATTATCTGTCAACTGAGTGCATACTGCAGTAACTTTCATTTTAAGTGAACTTCAATTTTTATCCAAAAAACTGATTCTCAAATTGCTGAATACAATGTCCTCAATTAGACAAGTAGCATCTGCTGCAAGATGCCATGGCTAATGGGATGCAAGGAGAAAAGAAAACTCCTCCTCTTTCTTCTACCAAGTTCTACTATAGATGTAAGAATAATATGGAATGAAATTGTTCCTTATAAGTGAAGCCTTAAATTCATTAAATTCTGGATTGCAAGCTTAGCTATTTAAATACTTCCAGAGACATGACCAATTTTCAGTCGGTTGATTCTAACTCCCTTTCCAATTCAATAAATAAATTTGTTTGAAATTCATAACGGGCTTGCTGGGCATGACAATATTTTTACAGTTGGCTTAACACCTCATTAACATATGAATACTTCATAACTTATCTTCCCTTTGTTTTCTGTGATTATATTAACCAATGGGAATGGGATAAGGGCTAATATGAAAACCATTCAGCTAAATAGTAACTATTCCATCATACACCGTCATTCTATCAGTCAATAAAAACAAATAATTATATATTTTTTCAACTGTTATCTCTTCATATTTTCCCACTTTTATTGATAGTACCAACATCCAGTGAAAAAACCAAGGTTCCCAACATTACATTGATCCTTGCCTGGTTCTATCTTTTAACCCTTCATATCTAATAAGTAGCCAAATCTTGCCAATGATCCATTTTCTGTAATTGGCAAACCTGATATTTCTAAAATAAAAATGTCACTTCCACACACTACTCAACAGGTATCATGACTCCCTAATGCCTCTAATATAACATACAGCCTGATATGTAAATATTATTATGTTCAATTCCCACAAACTTTTCCAGTCTCATTCCATGAACTCTACATTCTAGTCAATTTACCTGCTGAACTGGTCTCCAATCTGTACTCCTTCTTATCTCTCTCTCAGAGTATTTCCAGTTTCTTTTAAAGGACAGTTAAGTGTCACATTTCCAAAAGATCTTTCCTGATCCTTTCTACTCCTTTATTTATTACCACTCCCTTCATCTTAAAATTAATTTGTCATTTTTAAATAATCAAATTATGGAATTAAGGTTGTGAGAAGAATATCAGTAATCTCAGGTATGCAGCTAACACTATTTTATGGTAAAAAGTGAAAAGGAATTAAGAAACTTATTTATGAATGTGAAAGAGAAGAGTAAAAAAAAAAAAAAAACCGGCTTGAATCTTAACATAAAAAAGACCTTGACAAATTGTCCCATCACATCTTGGCAAATAGAGGGAGAAAAGATAGAAATACTGTCAGCTTTTGTATCTGGGGGCTTAAAGATTGCCTCAGATGATGACTGCAATCATGAAATTAAAAAAAAAGAAAAGAAAAGAAAAGGAAGAAAAATTCTAGTTCCTTGGAAGGAAAGCTATGCAGATTTGCATAACTTGGTTTAAAAAAAAAGAGAGAGAGACATCACCTTACTGACAAAGGTCAGTATTGTCAAAGCTATTTTTTCTAGGAGCAATTGGTCTGTGGTTTGTAAGGAAGGTAAATAATACAGAATGAATGCTTTAGAATTGTGATGCTGGAGAAGACTTTTGAGAGTCCCCTAAATAACAAGGAAATCAAATTAGTCAATACTTAAAGAAATTATTTAGGCTATTCACTAAAGGTCAAACACTCAAGTTGAAGCTTAAATACTATGTTCACATGATGAGAAGACAGGGTGCATTGGAAAACAGCCTGGTGTTGGGAAATATTAAAGGCAAAGGGAGAAGAGGACAACTAAAGATAAGATGGTTGGATAGTGTAGCAGAAACAATGATTATGAACTTAATCTTCAATAGATTCTGAAGGAGAGAAAAACCTAGTGTGCAATGAGCATGGGGTCTTGAAGAGTTGAACAAAAATGAATGACTGAACAACTGCACTTTTTATAAGTTTAAACTCTACCCCTTGACCTTTAGTTTAAAAAAAGCACACTAATCTAGGGGCTGTTTCTGATTTTTTTTTCCATCACCTAGAAAACCTAGCACATAGTAGGCATTAACAAATTATTCTTGAATTGAACTTAATCAATTTTGAATTAGAAGAAGTCCTATTGCTTTGGAGTTTTTAATAGAGAATTTATACAAAGAGATAAAAATTACAATAAATTAGAAACAAAGGAGTTGCAATTTGCATTGTTAGAGGAAAGAGTCATGCTAATCAAATTATATAACTCTCAATATTTCCAAGTGTAGCAATATTATTTCATTTTTATTTTTAAAATTAAATATATGTATATCTGCTTATGTCTATTTATTTATATATACATTATTCCCTTCCAAAAAAAGCAGGGATAGCACATCATTAAAAAAAGAATTCTCCCTAACAATTGAATAACACTTATTTCAACTTTCATAAAAATTATGATAATACACTTTGCCAATCTGTTCAGTAATTTGCTAAAAGGACTTTTGTGTTGAACAATTTATAAATCATACATGTGAGGCAGCCTTATGGCCTCACTTACTAAGTTTTATTCCAAATTCTGAGGTCTCACCTTTTCAATTTAAGCTGCTGAATGTGTCACAGATTGATAAACTGTACTCCATTGCAAGGTTATGGAATTTAAAGACTTTCATCATTTCCTTTGCATTTTTGGAGGTTATTCCATTTCTAGACATGCTTATGACTTTTATACTGTCTAAATAAGATATTATTTACTTTTTCCCCTTATTGAAATTTCAACATTCAAAGAGTTTATTACTATTTCAGGTGGTTACTCAGGACAACTATCCATCAGTTGGAAGATATGGTTTAATGAGTATTATTGATCAGTTGGACTTAATTTTTCTTTTCAAGGGAACTTTGAAATTCAAAAAAGATAAGATTGATGGATCTAGAGACCCTAATTTATTTTTTATGAATTTAACAATACTTTTATCATGGACAGATCTAACAGGAGGATTTGCAAGTATTCCAATGTCTACATTTTTTTCAATTTTTCAAAAAATTCATATCATTAAGGGAAATTAAAACTACCAATTATCTTGAAAATTCTGGGTACCATGACAATCAGTCACAATTAAGAAAAAATAGAAATATATTTCACCTTTCAAAAAGTGCTTTTTTGTTCAACAGCATTTATTTATTTTTATATTGATATAGAAAGTTTTCACTGATGTAAAGATACTAGAACTTCCTTTTCATGTTGTTCTGATAACAGAAGTTCACCAACTTTCTTAAATTAATGTAATCTGCTGCTCTTATACCTTAAGCAGTGAGTCTATAACCTTTTCCTACAGTATCTATACATTGTGTATTTGTGTTTGATGTAGTACTCAACAAATTAAAACATTCAGTCTACCACGTTCTTAAAGTAAGTGAAATTATAAGGGGAAAAAAAGGACCCACACTGAGTTTTGAAGGAAAATTCCTTCTGAGTAGAAACTGCATTTTGTATGTTCTTTATGGGGGAAAGGGAGCCTTCATATTAATTAAGCTACTAAAAGATAATACAATTCATTTCCTGTTAACTTTGTATATATTTGTATAGAAAATAAATACAAGGAAATTGCAAAAAATTTAGCAAGCCACTGGGCTGAAAACTATTTGACATTAGTGATGATATACAATCTAAATTTTATGTATCTTCCAGAACTTAGCATAATGTTTATCAGAAAGCTATAGAAACACATTAAAAAAATAAAGAAAAAAAAAGCTATAGAATCTCAGACTATATCAAAAGAAAGATATTCTCCAGAAAATAGAGTACTAATCTCTGCTCTAGCTAGACCACATTTAAAACACTATGCTTAGTTCTGAATTCTGCACTTAAAAAAAAAGATATTTCTAAAGTGGGAAGCATTAAATGAAGGGAAACTCTGTTAAGGAAGGCTTTCATGACCATACCATATACTACAAAAGGAGAGATTTAGGACTGAAATCTAGCTAACTTTTTATTAATTGAGATTTCATGAGGAAAAAGAGATCCTATTTGTTTTTCATTAACCTAATATATAATCTAAGAGCAATGATTGGAAGTGACAGTATCTATTCTATACATATATACACACAGACATACATAGACATACATAGACATATATGCGTATCATTATTTGTGTATATATGTGTGGGGAAAAATGCATTTAAACTCAATATAAGGAGAAACTTTCTAAGAAATAGAGTTGAAATAAGAACCTTGGGAGCAAGTGGGTGTAACTTCATTGCAGCTGTTCAAGAGTAAGCTGTATAACTACATATTAGAGATGTAGAGTTGACCCTTTTTCAAGCACAATTTTAACTTAATGGTCCTCAAAGTTTTTTTTCCAAGGTGTTATGGAAGATAATTAATAGCTAGGATAGATGTCCATTGATGAATCTAATGTAATGGTTAGGAAGGAAGACAGGACACCAAATAATTCAGTCATAAAGTAAACTAATAATGGTTTAAACGTGCATACATTCATTTGCTTTGCTGAAATATTTCAAAGCATAAATTAAATGCATCAAACTCATAATACAGCAAGATTGTATTTGTCTTTTCTAAATGGTTGCCAATATTTTTTTTTTTTATTTAATAGCCTTTTATTTACAGGATATATACATGGGTAACTTTACAGCATTAACAATTGCCAAACCTCTTGTTCCAATTTTTCACCTCTTACCCCCCCCACCCCCTCCCCTAAATGGCAGGATGACCAGTAGATGTTAAATATATTAAAATATAACTTAGATACACAATAAGTATACATGACCAAAAAATTATTTTGCTGTACAAAAAGAATCAGACTCTGAATTATTGTACAATTAGCTTGTGAAGGAAATCAAAAATGCAGGTGTGCATAAATATAGGGATTGGGAATTCAATGTAATGGTTTTTAGTCATCTCCCAGAGTTCTTTTTCTGGGTATAGCTAGTTCAGTTCATTACTGCTCCATTAGAAATGATTTGGTTGATCTCGTTGCTGAGGATGGCCTGATCCATCAGAACTGGTCATCATCTAGTATTGTTGTTGAAGTATATAATGATCTCCTGGTCCTGCTCATTTCACTCAGCATCAGTTCGTGTAAGTCTCTCCAGGCCTTTCTGAAATCATCCTGTTGGTCATTTCTTACAGAACAGTAATATTCCATAATTTTCATATACCACAATTTATTCAGCCATTCTCCAACTGATGGACATCCATTCAGTTTCCAGTTTCTAGCCACTACAAAAAGGGCTGCCACAAACATTCGTGCACATACAGGTCCCTTTCCCTTCTTTATAATCTCTTTGGGATATAATCCCAGTAGTAACACTGCTGGATCAAAGGGTATGCACAGTTTGATAACTTTTTGAGCATAGTTCCAAACTACTCTCCAAAATGGTTGGATTCGTTCACAACTCCACCAACAATGCATCAATGTCCCAGTTTTCCCGCATCCCCTCCAACAATCATCATTATTTTTTCCTGTCATCTTAGCCAATCTGACAGGTGTGTAGTGGTATCTTAGAGTTGTCTTAATTTGCATTTCTCTGATTAATAATGACTTGGAGCATCTTTTCATATGACTAGAAATAGTTTCAATTTCTTCATCTGAGAATTGTCTGTTCATATCCTTTGACCATTTTTCAATTGGAGAATGGCTTGATTTTTTATAAATTAGAGTTAATTCTCTATATATTTTGGAAATGAGGCCTTTATCAGAACCTTTGACTGTAAAAATATTTTCCCAGTTTATTGCTTCCCTTCTAATCTTGTCTGCATTAGTTTTGTTTGTACAAAAACTTTTCAGTTTGGTATAATCGAAATTTTCTATTTTGTGATCAGTAATGATCTCTAGTTCTGCTTTGGTCATAAAGACCTTCCCCTTCCACAGGTCTGAGAGGTAAACTATCCTATGTTCCTCTAATTTATTAATAATTTCATTCTTTATGCCTAGGTCATGTACCCATTTTGACCTTATCTTGGTGTACGGCGTTAAGTATGGATCAATGCCTAGTTTCTGCCATATTAGTTTCCAATTTTCCCAGCAATTTTTATCAAACAGTAAGTTCTTATCCCAAAAGCTGGGATCTTTGGGTTTGTCAAAGACTAGGTTGCTATATTTGTTGACTGTTTTATCCCTTGAACCTAATCTATTCCACTGATCAACTAATCTATTCCTTAGCCAATACCAAATAGTTTTGGTAACTGCTGCTCTATAATATAATTTTAGATCTGGTACAGCTAAGCCACCATCATTTGATTTTTTTTTCATTAATTCCCTTGAAATTCTTGACCTTTTGTTTTTCCATATGAACTTTGTTGTTATTTTTTCTAGGTCATTAAAATAGTTTTTTGGGAGTCTGATTGGTATAGCGCTAAATAAATAGATTAGTTTAGGTAATATTGTCATCTTTATTATATTTGCTCGCCCTATCCAAGAGCATTTAATATTTTTCCAATTGGTTAGATCAGACTTAATTTGTGTGAAAAGTGGTCTGTAATTTTGCTCATAAAGTTTCTGATTTTCCCTTGGCAGATAGATTCCTAAATATTTTATATTATCAGTAGTTACTTTAAATGGAATTTCTCTTTGTAACTCTGACTGTTGGATTTTGTTAGTGATATATAAGAATGCTGATGACTTATGTGGGTTTATTTTATAACCAGCAACTTTGCTAAAGTTGGATTATTTCTAATAACTTTTTAGCAGAATCTCTGGGGTTCTCTAAGTATACCATCATGTCATCGGCAAAGAGTGATAATTTGGCTTCCTCATTGCCTATTCTTATTCCTTTAATCTCTTTCTCAGCTCTTATTGCTATAGCTAGCGTTTCTAATACAATATTAAATAGTAACGGTGATAGTGGGCAACCTTGTTTCACTCCAGATCTTATTGGGAATGGTTGCAGTTTGTCTCCATTACATATGATGCTTACTGATGGTTTTAAATAGATGCTGCTGATTATTTTAAGGAAAAGTCCATTTATTCCTATACTCTCAAGTGTTTTTAATAGGAATGGATGTTGGATTTTATCAAATGCTTTTTCTGCATCTATTGAGATGATCATATGGTTTTTGTTAATTTGGTTATTAACATGGCCAATTATATTGATAGTTTTCCTAATATTGAACCAGCCCTGCATTCCTGGTATAAATCCTACTTGATCATAGTGTATTATCTTGGAGATGATTTTCTGTAGTCTTTTTGCTAATATCTTATTTAAGATTTTAGCATCAATATTCATTAGGGAGATTGGTCTATAATTTTCTTTCTCTGTTTTCAGCCTACCTGGTTTAGGTATCAGTACCATGTCTGTGTCATAGAAGGAATTTGGTAGGACTCCTTCATTCCCTATTTTATCAAATAATTTATATAGCATTGGGGCCAATTGTTCTTTAAATGTTTGGTAAAATTCACATGTAAATCCATCTGGTCCTGGGGATTTTTTCTTAGGGAGTTGTTTAATTGCCTGTTCTATTTCTTTTTCTGAAATGGGACTATTCAAGCAATTTACTTCCTCCTCTGTTAGTCTGGGAAGTCTATATTTTTGGAGGTAGTCATCCATTTCACTTAGGTTATCAAATTTATTGGCATAAAGTTGAGCAAAATAACTCCTTATTATTTCTCTAATTTCCTCTTCATTGGTGGAAAGTTCTCCCTTTTCATTTTTAAGACTACTAATTTCATTTTCCTCCCTCCTTTTTCTAATCAGATTTACCAAAGGCTTATCTATTTTATTGGCTTTTTCATAGAACCAACTCTTAGTTTTATTAATTAGTTCAATAGTTTTTTTACTTTCAATATTTTTAATTTCTCCTTTTAATTTTAGAATTTCCAATTTAGTATTTGATTGGGGGTTTTTAATTTGGTCTTTTTTTAGTTGCAAGCCCAATTCATTAATCTTTTTTTTCTCTGTTTTATTCAAGTAAGCCTCTAAGGATATAAAATTCCCTCTTATTACCGCTTTGGCTGCATCCCACAAATTTTGGTATGATGTCTCATCATTGTCATTATCTTGAGTGAAATTATTAATTGTATCTATAATTTGCTGCTTCACCCAATCATTCTTTAAGATGAGATTGTTTAGTTTCCAATTACTTTTTGGTCTATTTCCCCCTAACTTTTTGTTGAATGTAGTTTTTATTGCATCATGATCTGAAAAGAAAGCATTTACTATTTCTGCTTTCTTGCATTTCATTTTGAGGTCTTTATGTCCTAATATATGGTCAATTTTTGAATAGGTTCCATGAACTGCTGAGAAGAAAGTACATGCCCTTCTATCTCCATTCAATTTTCTCCAAAGATCCAACATACCTAATTTTTCTAATATTCTATTTACTTCTTTAATTTCTTTCTTATTTGTTTTGTGGTTTGATTTGTCTAATTCTGAGAGTGCAAGGTTGAGATCTCCTACTATTACAGTTTTGTTGTCTATTTCTTCTTGCAACTCTCTTAACTTCTCCTTTAGGAAGTTGAGTGCCATACCACTTGGTGCATATATGTTTAATATTGATATTGCTTCGTTGTTTATGCTACCCTTTAGCAGGATGTAGTTTCCTTCCTTATCTCTTTTAATTAGATCAATTTTTACTTTTGCTTGATCTGAGATAAGGATGGCTACCCCTGCTTTTTTGACTTCACCTGAAGCATAATAGATTTTGCTCCAGCCTTTTACCTTTACTCTATATGTATCCCCCTGCTTTAAATGTGTTTCTTGTAAACAACATATTGTAGGGTTCTGACTTTTGATCCAGTCTGCTATCTGCCTCCTCTTTATGGGGGAGTTCATCCCATTCACATTTACGGTTAGAATTACTAAATCTGTATTTCCTGCCATCCTAATAACCCCAGATTGTGCTTTACTTATTCTTGCCTCCCCCAACCCTCTTTCCCCCTTTTAAACTTATGTACCCCTCTTGTATCACGATACTTATCCTCTTTATAATCCCTCCCTCCCCCCCTTTGAGTCTTTCCCCCTTCCTTCCCTTATTACTCTTTTTCTTTTCCCTTTTCCTCTCCCCCGTTTTTAATGAGGCGAGAGAGAATTTTCTCTAAAACAAATGTCAATTATTTTTTCTTTGAGCCAACTCTGATGAGAGTAAGATTCACACAATGTTCCTCCCCCTCTCTAAATTCCCTCAGATATGATAAGTTTCCTTAGCCTCTTTGTGGGATGTGGTTTCCCTCTTTTTATCCCTCCTTCCCACCTTATTCTGCCATCATCCCTTTTCCATATCTACTTCCCTTTTTTATGTTATATCAGTACAATCAAATTATACATGTATTCTTTTTGTATATCCACAACAGAAATACAATTCTCAAGAGTTATTTTTACCTTTTCTGCATCTCTTGAGTTCTATTCTTGGAGATCAAATTTTTTGTTTAGTTCTGGTTTTTTCTTCAGAAACAAATGGAATTCATTTGTTTCATTAAATGTCCATCTTCTTCCCTGGAAGAAAATGCTCAGCTTAGCTGGGTAGTTTATTCTTGGCTGCATCCCAAGTTCTTGTGCCTTTCGGAATATCACATTGCAGGCCCTTCTTTCCTTTAATGTAGAGGCAGCCAGATCTTGGGTGATCCTTATTGTGGCACCTCGGTATTTAAATGGTTTTTTTTTGGCTGCTTGTAAAATTTTTTCCTTAATCTGATAGTTCTGAAATTTTGCCACAATATTCCTTGGGGTTTTTATTTTAGGGTTTCTTTCAGAAGGTGTTCGATGAATTCTTTCAATGCCTATTTTACCTTCTGATTCTATTACATCTGGGCAGTTCTCTTTGATGATTTCTTGTAAAATAGTATCTAGGCTCTTTTTTTCATCATAGTTTTCAGAAAGTCCAATAATCCTCAGATTATCTCTCCTAGATCTATTTTCCAAGTCTGTCGTTTTTGCAAGTAGATAATTCATGGTTTTTTCCAGTTTGTCATTTTTTTGTTTTTGCTTGACTGATTCTTGCTGTCTCAATGAATCATTAGTTTCTATTTGTTCAGTTCTAATTTTTAAAGAATTATTTTCTTCATTAGCTTTTTTTACTTCTTTCTGTATATGTCCAATTGAGTTTTTGAATGTATTGTTTTGGTCTGTGGAATTTTTTTCCATTTCACTAATTTTTTTTTTTAGTGAATTATTTTCTTTTTCCAATTCACAGATCCTACTTTCTTGTGTGTTCTTTGTCTTTTCCAATTCACGGATCCTACTTTCTTGCGAGTTCTTTGTCTTTTCCAATTCACAAATCCTACTTTCTAGTGAATTCTTTATTTTTTCCAATTCAC
Source organism: Sarcophilus harrisii (assembly GCF_902635505.1). NCBI lineage: Eukaryota > Metazoa > Chordata > Mammalia > Dasyuromorphia > Dasyuridae > Sarcophilus > Sarcophilus harrisii. The sequence continues at coordinate 166,145,782 of NC_045430.1, forward strand.
AATTCTTACTTTCCTGAGATTTTTTTATTTTTTCCAATTCACCAATTTTGTTTCCCTGCACTTCCTGGGAATTTTTTAACTTTTCCAATTCGTATTTCAGGAAGTTGTTGCTCTCTTGTAAGGCTTCTCTTTCCTTTCCCCATTTATCTTCTAACTCTCTTTTGAGACTTTTAATGGTCTCTTCTATGAGAGCATTATGTAAAGGAGGACAGTCTGATGCATTTTTGCTGTTTGAGGTCTCTTCAGGTTTGCTGACCTGCTCTTTTTCTGCATAGAAGCTGTAGATTGTTCTTTTCATCTTTTTATTCATGTTTTAAAGCCTTTAGGGTAGGTCTCCTAGGCAAAGGGGTTACCAGTTTCCTCTGCAGAGCAGGGAAAGATGTAAACAGATTTCCGGCTCCGAGGTATGGGAGTGCTCTGGGTGAGAGTTTTCCCTTCCCCCAACAGGAAGTGGATTCAGCACTGGCCGAGCTATCAAACTGCTTAGTAGGGCTGAGTGGATTATCGATTGCCCTAGGCTAGAGACTAAGTGGTGAAAGTGTCACTGCCCCAGGCCTGAGCCTCTTGTGGGACTGTGAGTATTAGCAGCTGACCCCAGAAGGCAGACAGCCACAAACTCTGCCCATTGTCTCTGCCTGATGCAAATCGGCCCTGGAAAAGCTCTATGGCCCCAAGCCGAGCTCCCCACTGTGCAGATTGGAGGCTAACCCGGGCTGTGTCCTCCTGCTGTGCAGGATCACAACTGCCTCAAGGAAAAGCTGGTACTGCGGGTTGGGGCTGCGAGCTTGTGCTGAGATCTGTGCCTTCACCCTCGGTTTGAGACTCTCCTCAGAACCTAATTTCTCTCCCAGTCTGCGCCGATCTCCCCCCTGGCCCCGGAACCAACCTTTTTTGGTGAGACTGCAGATTTTCTTCGGCCGGTGAGTTGTTCTACTTCTTATCTTTACGAATTGTAGCAGTCAAGACTATTTTTGAGGCTCGATATAATATTGATAAAGAGGGTAAGAGAAGAGCTTAGAAAGTCGCGTGTGTCTTCTCCGCCATCTTGGCTCCGCCCCCCCGGTTGCCAATATTTTCAAAATGTTCCTCAAAGCCACAGTTAGCTTCATAAATAATTCATTTTGTTGGGCTACATTACAGTTTCTTCCATTTCTCAGTTGTCACTTTCCAAAAAAAAAAAAAAAAATCCAAACTAAATTAATCAACCTATGTATTTGCATGCATTCTGACTCTCAAAAAGCACATAGAGAGAAAGACTATAATAGATAAAATAGCACAGAATCAGGATGTTGACTATACAATTGCCCTCTCCACCCTGGGCCTTCCCAATTACCAATTTTATAGAGGAGGTTAGATAGATTAAATCCAAAGCATTTTAATCTGTATTCAGATTCTAGAATAGATTACAATGCTTGAAGAGCTCATGGCTAGGACTCAAAGACCTGACAAATATCCTGGGGGAAAATCTTGGTAAGAAGATAGGTTAGCACTCAATATGTACAAAAAAAAAACAAAAACAAAAACCTTAAGCTTTAATTTCTCTGCTAACTCAGACTCTATAAATTATATAGCCATAATTTGGTGAAAACGTTGAGTCAAACTTTTCAAATTGTAAAAGCTATTCACGTTTATCTTATGAGATGGAGCTGGGACTGATGTTGTTATTAATTAACTTCACATCACAGAGGATTTTAAAACTATACCTAAAATCTTTCAATGGAAGTAAGAAAAACAAAGGCATTATTTTAGAATTTTTTTTACATTATCTCACAAAAAGTATATTTTCTCTCTTTATGGAATTAGAACCAATAGCTATTATGAATAATGTGTATAGAAATATAACAAAGGGCATTCTATTGATCTGCTTTCTTGAATTCATTTTTTTTCAATGTATCAGCTTTTTATTTTTCTCTTCAATGTCTCATTAATTTTAAAATTATAATTTTTCACTTAATAAGCCTTTATTTTTTTTCCATTCAATCTGAATGTAATAGAATTCTAGTGTGCCATAAGAAAAGATAAAGTATGTAGAGACAAGTGAGTAGAATAACTCATTAGTTAATCATTTGAAGGAATTTTCTTTTTTTTCCCCCAAGTCTGTCAAAATGATAATGGAGGGATTAGGGGTACAATTAGAATAATTTTTCACTTTTATGGATTTTATGGGTGTGTTTCTCATTTCCACCATTTTTTAATGAAAATATCTAATTTCACTCAAACTGCCATAACCTATTATTATTCTATGCAAATTTTCTAGTCAATAATTTATTTCTATTTCACATTTAAAAGAGTCATATTAACATATTATTCATCTTTAATATTTTTAAAAATATGAAAAGAGAAGTGAAAATGTTTCAGTTCTTGATGGGAGAAAATCATTCATTTATAGATGCTTATTTTTGATTTGTAGGCAAATTCTTCTAAAACTCTTCCTTTGAATGATTATTTGGATAAATACAATATTGGTTTATTTTTTATTATAAAAATTGAACATCACTTTAATAATTAATGCATACCACAACTAATCAGAAAAGAGAAAATTAGATTTGGTGGTCATTAATCAATCAAAATTATTTATTAAGTACACATAGTATGTTAGATAATTACATAGATATAGATGACAAAGACCAAAAAAAATATTCCCTGAGCTCAATGATCTTATGTTTCATTTTTTTATGGAGTGTTTGGAAACTTTTATTTTTAAGATGACCACTTTTTTTTTTTTTTTTTAAGTAAAAACAGAAATTCAATTCAGCCTTCCCTATGGGGTGAAGGGAGGAGTTCAAATGATCATAGCAATTTTTTTTATGAGCTTTCTTCAAGCTTGATGGTAGACCATTTTATCTGTTAACAAACTTTATTTGGATAAGAAATATGATAAATTCCAGCAGGGGAGGTGTTTGCAAGGAGAGGAGTACATATTTAAAATTTTCTTTATCCTTTATTATTTTTATTTCAGTAAAAACACAGTGTTTTATTTTGAAATACAATGTACTCTGCTCTCTTCCTTCTATTCAATTTTGGATCCAGATCTTTGTTTATTTACAATTTCTATCAACAATACATATACTGGTGGACCTAAATCAATGAACTGCCCATCCAACTACATGTTATTATCAGGGCAACAAGCATTAATCAAATTATTTTATTTTCTTCTGTGAATTTCCACAATAGCAATGAGTGACAATAGTTTATTTAATAGTCTAATTACTAAAATCAGCACAATATCATCTAAGGACATAATATTTTTTAATGTAAACATTGTTGAAATAAATGTTAAATCCAATATATGCATACATATTTATACAATTATTTTACTGCACAAGAAAAATCAAATCAAAAAGAAAGAAAAAAGAGAAAGAAAATAAAACCCAAGCAAACAGCAACAAAAGGAGTGAAAATGCTATGTAGTGATATACAGTTTTCAAAATCCTCTCTCTGGGTGTAGATGGCTCTCTTCATCATGATATCATTGGAACTGGTCTGAATAATCTAATTATTGAAGAGAGCCATGTACAGCAGAATTGATTATCCTATAATTTTGTTGTTGCTGTGCACGATTTCCTGATTCTACTCATTTCACTTAGCATTAGTTCATGAAAGTCTCTCCAGGCCTCTCTGAAATCATTCTGCTGATCGTTTCTTATGGAACTAGAATTTATAGAATAACATTCATATGCCATAACTTATTCAACCATTTTCCAACTGATGAGCATCCACTCAGTTTCCAGTTTCTAGCCACTACAAAAAGGGCTGCCATAAACATTTTTATACACAAGGGTCCATTCCCCTCCTTTAAGATTTCTTTGGAAGGCAAGTCCAGTTCGATAACTCCTTGGGCATAGTTCCAAATTGCTCTCCAGAATGGTTGGATCACTTCACAATTCCAGCAACAATATATCAGTGTCCCAGTTTTCCTGTATCCCCTCCAACATTTGTCATTATCTTTTCCTGTCATCTTGGCTAACCTGACAGGTGTGCAGTAGCATGTCAGAGCTGTCTTAATTTGCATTTCTCTAATCAATAGTGATTAAGATACCTCTTCATATGACTAGAAATGGTTTCAATTTCTTCATCTGAAAATTGTGGATTCACATTATTTGACCATTTATCAATAGGAAAATGGTATATTTTTCTATTTAAAAGCATTTACTTTTTTCTCTGTTTTGTTTTCTTCCATTGAATAAAAACATAGAAAAAAAAAAGGGAGGAAGAGAAGCAAGAGAAGAAGGAAAATGAGGAGGAGAAAAAAGAAGAAATAGAAAGAGGAAAAGTTGAAAAAGGAGAAAAAAGAAGTGGAGGAGGAGGAGGAGAAAAGAATAATAATAAGAAAAACAACAATAAGCAGAACAACAACAACAATGAAAACAGCAACAGCACCAACATCAGCAGCAGCAAGAGCAACAGCAGCAGCAATAATAAGAGAATTTTTGAATACATAAGCAATCAAAGCACATTCTAATTGATCATGTCTAAAAATTTATCTCATTGAGTTTATGAATTTAACATGAAAATGTAGGAAGTTAATGTGCTTCTGTATCTTCTGGATTTTGATCTTTGATCTTGTTTGATCTTCTGGAATCATGGTTTGTCCTTGCAAAGGTTGGTCTTTCAAATTTTTCATAGCTTTTGTTATTATGTTGTCAATCCAATAGATAGGAATTCTCTCAATTTTCAGTTTTTAACCATAAAAAAATTTCTAAAATATTTTCTATATTTGTGTTTTTTCCTTCATTGATACTTTTAGGAATATATTTCTTCTTTTGTTATTGTTGGGTAAAAGAACATGTGAACTTCATGATATTTACAGTATAAGTCTAAACTGCTTTCAGTAATTTTTAAAAAAATGATTCAGAAGATCATTAAGCATATTGCTTAATCAAAAGGAACCTCAGTTGTTTTCCCAGAGGCCAAAGACAAAAAACTCTTCTAAAGGTGAGTATATATTCTCAAACAATCTCACAAATGTATTTACTTAACCAAATTCAATGTTTAAAAAAAAAAACAATTTTTGAAAAAAAAAAGAGGAATGTAGTTTTTAAAATGTTAATTTATTTTTATTTTGGGGAAATTTTATATCATTCAAATAACATATATCCTTACTAGTATTTTTGGTTGTTTTTGGTTTGCTTCTTTATAGATGAGTATCAACATAATGTTTATGAAAGTCTTTACTAGGCAATGATAAAGTTTATAAAATATTTATATTAGTGATTAGTTTGGATTATTCACCCTTTCTTTTTATATTTAATAGTATTCTATTTTTCCAACTATATGCAAAGTTCATTTACAACATTCACCTTTATAAAAAAAAAAAAAAAAAAAAAAAAACTTGTATTCCAATTTTTTTTCTCCCTTTCTCCCTTCTCATCCTTTAGGTAGCATGCAATTTCTTATATGTTAACTGTGTACAGTTCTTCTACACATATTTCCATATTTTTCATGCTGTGCAAGAAAAACAGATCAAAAGGGGAATAAATGAGAAAGAAAAGAAAAATAAGCAAGCAAACAACAATAAAAAAGTTGAAAATATTCTGTTTTGATCTACATTCACTCTCCATAGTTCTCTTTCTGGATGTGGAAGGCTCTTTCCACCACAAGTCAATTGGAAATTAACTATTGCCTAATATTTAATGTTCACTATAATCCTTTTCTGCTTTTTCAAGTTTTGTTCAATGATACTTCATACCACTGAATTTGTGTATGAGTTCATTTTAGTGTAATTTTTCATGGATTATAAATTTCTTTGGGATTAGTATTGTCAAAACAGCTCTTTCTTTAATTTTCTTAGTAGAATACTTTGTACAACTAAATATTTTACAATGTATATATTTGCTGATAATAGTAGTAGTCATGAAATATAACTTTTTGATCAATTTATTTAAAATAAATAACTTATGATGGAGCAGAGACTAAAACACTGGTCTTCTCACTCTTCATTTAGTGCTCTTTTCACTGTATCATAGGAAAATTGGATACTATTTCCCAAGTGTTTTGGTCTATCAAACAGCCTCTAAGAATGGAATTCACTTAACATTCAACATTATTTTAAAGCTTTATGAAAACTTTGGATTTTTCTTGCACTTGACATTTTTCCATTTAAATAACATTCTCAAAGGTTTTAAGGGCTACTGTCAATTCAGCAATCTTGTTCTCTTCAGGTATCAGGCCATATCCAATATTCTCAGTCCAATTGCTTCCATTTTCAGGTACAAAATAAATGACTTTCTTAAAGAAATATATGCTTATCAAATTCAGCCTATAATACCCTTTTTTCTTTAGTCTTTATAATGGATTACAAAAGATATTCAAGAAAATTAAAAGTTACTTTAAAAATTGAAGAATAATGGTTAGCAAATTTGTCTTCTAAAAGAAAAAAAAGAAAGTTCTGATTAGAACAGGATAGTTACTTATAATGTTTTAAATAGAAATTATCTAATATCATATAATACAAAAGGGATTTCAGAGCCCAAATCCAATTCCTTCTTTTTACATAGGAAAACAATGAGAGCTAGAGACAATTACCTGACCTGTCCAACATTAAAATAGTAATAAACACTCAGAGATAGGAATTTAACCCCTGTGAAACAAGAGCCAGGGACCTTTCCTTTGTACTAGTCTATCTCCCAGTTTGCAAGCATCTAGAAAACAGAGTATATATTATTATTGGATACATGATAGAAAAAGTTGAGGTTTGTCATCCTAGCATTCAGGAAATCATACTGTCTCTCTGTTACCTTCTCACTACCTTGTTGAGGCTCAAGATTCAATCACAAAACTTTTCTAGATTATCATGAGTATTGTCCCTGAACATAATTGAATATCATTTCTTCTACTTTTACACTTATCCCCCCCAAACACACATACACACACACACATTAAAAAATGAATATCTATAGTATAAAATGTGAATGTTAGATCACAGGTTTGTCTACATCTGCACTTAAAAAGTTGGACTTCATGAAAGTCCTGATGAATTTTCATGTGCACATTTAATCCTTCTTTCTCCTAATTCAGTAAATATTAATGTTGTCATTGGTTTATTTTATTTTTATTATTGAACAAATGCTTTATGTCTGAATCAGTGAGGTCATTCTGAATATTTCTGTGGGAAGAAACAGAAATCAGTGATTTAGGAGCCATAGAAGTAATAGGAACATGCTTCTCTCCTTACATAAATATTCTCCTTATATATACACCTAAGAATAATTTAGAGATGTTGCTGAGTTGTGGATAGATCCCACTTTAGGGAAAGGGTTGGTCAATACAGACCTGCTCCTGCAAAGGAATATTAGTTAATCAATCAACCTAGACAAAGAGAAAGGTGATGAAGATGTCAGACTCAGTACTTATGGGCTACAGTGCCTATTTGAGTAAGGGTATTCCCTCCCCTGAGCTATTTGTGTACCGTATCACATGAGCTTTATAGCAGCCCTATGAATAAATGCCATGTGAAGGTTTTCTGGAGTCAGCGTTAGTTTCAGTTATAATCAATAATTACTCCAAAATGCAGCCAGCTGATAAAAATGCAAACGTTTATTTCTCCTTCCAAAATAGCCCTGTTAGTTGAGGCCTAACTCTCTGCTTGGTTCCAAGAGATCTTGCAGCTTTGTCCTTGGCTTCTGCCTCTGCTTTCTTCAACTTCCAGCCAAGTACCAAGGTAGAAGATACAATGAATCTCTCTTGCCTCGAAGATAGGGCTTGTAGGCTTTCTTCCAGAGTGCTCTGTCTCCGACCCCAGTCGATGTTCCCCGCAAAAAACCAAAAAGCAGCCACAATCGCTTGAAACATTGATTTGGTAGGATAAAGCTCTTCTCTAAAGATAGCTCTAAAAAAAAAATCTGAATTAAATTTATATAAGATCCCTTTAAAAATATAAAAAATAGAGCGTATACTGTTTTATGATCCCTTTTTCATATTTATCAAGAGATTTATAAAGGACAGAAATATGCTTACAAGTTGAGGAAATTGAAACTTAAAGGAATGAATTTAATATTTTTCATTCACCTATATTCACTACCCAGCTAGATCATGAAGCATGTCAGTTATGACAATTGAAATGAAGTCCTCAGTTCCAATTTTGCCTCAAATTTAGCTATGTGACCTAAAGCAAAGAATCTTGTCCTAGTTTCTTCATCTGGAAAATAAAGATATTAATAGTTAATAATAGATATTTCAAAGTCATTATGCGGATAAAAAATTATGAATCACTTTGTAAACTTTAAAATGCTTATATAAGTGTTAGGTATAATAATGATAAATATATTAGTATATTTGTACAGATAATAATGATATATAATAGATATACAAGATCTATGATATGCAATATGTAACAATATGATACATAATTTATTATATATAAATATATATTGCCTATTGCATATATACATATATAAAATGTACTCTATTTAATGTCTTATGTACATATATTATATATCTATCAAATGTAATGGATAAAATATATTCTATATAATAAAATACATATATTCTACATAATAAAATACATTTCACATTACATGTATATAGTTATATAATTTTATATATGTATATGTAGTTATGCAAAATATGTAATAATGGGTAAGTATTATACATGATATAATGTTTAATATGTATACATATAATTCAACATTTATAGCACATGCATCTGAATGCCTATGATCTATAATGTAATATATAATTTGCAATAACATGTTACATCTACTTTTTACTATGTAAAATACTGAATATATGAATACAATATGTATAATATATGCTGCATATAATGCTTACATGTGCACACATATATTTTTATTATATATACTAAAGTCATATATTCTATATAGTGTTATAAAGCATATCTTGCATAGATTACATCATATATTATAGAAAAATATAATACAGTGTATTTGTATATGTATGTACAGTAGTACAGTATGATGGAGGAAGAGGACACTAGTGACCCACTACTAATACAAATTGGCACTTTTGGAAAGCTAGTTTCTAGACATAATAGCATTAGATGGCAATAAATAGGGTTCTACTAAATCATGAAAGCAGATCACCAGATGAGTCAGAAAATGCTGAGCCAAAAGTAAGTTTCAATAAAGCTGGGAAAACCCATGAATCTGTCTGACTTTTATTTCTTGGTTGTTAATTGAAAGGAAATTATTATATATTTCTAGATGGAGGAAAGAATGTCTATTCTCCATGCCACTTGCTTTCCATATGTTCATCAATTTGAGGTACTTTCCTTTAAAATTTTTTTCCTGATTTTTGGTAAATGAGTATGTCAGGAGTAAAGAGAACCAGTAGATACTTCACATGATTTGATGGTACAATTAAGATGTTAAAAGAAAATAAGGAAGGCTTATTAAATATTGGCTTAATTCCTGTGACAAATGTATGAAAGGGCAGAGACAAGAGTCACAAAAGATGGGCAGAAATTATTTATTTAGAATGAAGGGTATAACCACTTGGATGAACTCACAGATATACTTAATAGAAGTATAGAAATAGCCATAGGATCTTGCCTTCACATTTTCATTTATTCCTCATTTCCTGTAAATGAGATGTTTCTGACTTTGTTTACGAGTACTTCGGAGTTCATTATCCAATAGTGCATCTAGTAGAGTAGATGAAGTGTTAGAGATATTGAAGATGAGGTTTATAAGCTCAAGATAATTCAGTAATGGGCACAGAGAAAGTTATATCTAAATTAGTTCCTTTAAAAAAGCAGTTAGGGTTTTAAAAACAGAAGCAAAATGGAAAGTTATCATTTTTTAGTCTAAAATTGTCCTGAGAATTCTAAGTCATTAGACATAAATGAGATATCATCCCCTTGAGGGTATTTTAAAAGTACAATCAATGGTTATTGTCTCCCCAAAACAGCCAAAAGAAATACTCCCTCACTTGAAGAAAATATGATAAAACTTTCTATTTTTAAAGAATTTAGATATTTCTTTTAAAAGAAAATAGAATGGGGAGGCAGAGCCAAGATGGCGGAGAAGGCACACATGACTTTCTAAGCTCCTCTCCTACCCTCATGACCAACATTAAATTCAGCCTCAAAAATAGTGCTTGACTGGCAAAACACACAAACCCTAGAAGTACAACAACTCACCAGCAGAAGTTAATCTGGAATTTCATCAGAAAAAGTTTTCCTGAGGGGCTGGGGAGATCAGTGCAAGCAGGAAGAGAATTAGAGGCTAACATATTGTGCAGACCTGGCAGGAGTGGTCTCTGTGGTTAGAAAATTACAGAGACAACACTGGCATAGACTGTTTGCTCTGCAAAACAATAGAGCAGCAGAGAAACCACTCAAAAAATGCCAGATCCTCACAGGGTCTGACTGTACACACCCCAAACCGGAAGTGACAGTACAGATCATAGCATAACCTTGCAGCCTCAACCTGCAGTACAGGGCTTTTCCTTGGGGCTGTTGTGAACCTGCACAGCAAGGGGGCACAGCCATGGCAGCCTCTAATCTGCACAGTGTGGGGCTCAGGCTGGGGCAATAGAACTTTGACAGCGCAATTTGCTTTGGGGTAGACAAACTTCCAGTTTGAGCAGGGCTATTTGCTGGTCAGCTGCTAATACCCACAGCCCCACAGGGGTCGTTGGCTTTGGGTAGTGACACTTTCACTGCTTAGTATCTAGCCTTAGGGCAGTTGCTAAACCACACAGTGGGGTTCCCAACTGGGCACTTCCTTAGCTCTGCCTGTGCTGAATCACTTCCAGGTGGGGGCGGGGGAACTTTTACCCAGAGCACTCCCATACCTCTCTGCCTGAAGCCTGTTTACATCTTTCCCTGCTTTGCAGAGGAAGCTGGTAACCCCTTGGCCCTGAAGGTAGACCCTAAGGCTTTTAAAAATGAATAAAAAAAATCAAAAGGACTATCAATATCTTCTATACAGAAAAAGAGCAGGTTTGCAACCCCAAGGAGATTAATAACAAACAGTCTCCAGACAATACCCCAAAGAGGAATGTTACCTGACCCGGTTTATATAACGCTCTCCTAGAAGAGACCATTAAAGGTCTCAAAAGAGAGTTAGAAGAAAAATGGGGAAAGGAAAGAGAAAATTTGCAAGCTGAATTGGAAAAGGTAAAAAATTTCCAGGAAGTGCAGGGAAACAGAATTTGTGAGTTGGAAAAAGTAAATAAAAATTCAGGAAAATAAGATTTGTGAATTGGAAAAGACAAAGGATTTTTAAGAAAGTAGAATCCATGAATTGGAAAAAGAAAATAACTCACTAAAAAAAATAGTGAAATGGAAAAAAATTCCATAGAGCAAAACAACTCATTTAAAGACTCAATTGGACATATACAAAAAGAAGTGAAAAAAGTCAATGAAGAAAATAATAAATTAAAAATCAGAACTGAACAAATAGAAACTAATGATTCATTAAGACAGCAAGAATCAGTCAAGCAAAACCAAAAAAATGAAAGATTGGAAAAAAAATGTCAAATATTACTTGGAAAAACAATAGACCTGGAAAATAGATCTAGGAGAGATAATCTGAGGATCATCGGACTATCCGAAAATTATGATTAAAAAAAAAAGCTAGATACTATTTTTCAGGAAATCATCAAAGAGAACTGCCCAGAAGTAATAGAACTGGAAGGTAAAATAGGCATTGAAAGAATTCATCAAACACCTTCTGAAAAAGACCCTAAAATAAAAACTCCAAGGAATATTCTGGCCAAATTTCAGAGTTTTCACACTAAAGAAAAAAATATTACAATCAGCCAGGAAAAAAGAATTCAAATACCAAGGTGCCACAATAAGGGTCATGCAAGATCTGGCTGGCTCCACATTAAAGGATCGAAGGGCCTGGAATCTGATATTCTGAAAGGCAAAAGAACTTGAAATGTAGCCAAGAATAAACTACCCAGCCAAGCTGAACATTTTTTTTCCATGGAAGAAGATGGACATTTAATGAAACAGATGAATTCTGTTTGTTTCTAAGGAAAAAATAGAACTAAATAAAAAATTTGATCTCTAACCATAGGACTCAAGAGAAGCAGAAAAGGTTAAGCAAACTCTTGAGAATGGTATTTCTATTGTGGATATACAAAAAGACTACATATATAATTTGATTTTGCTAATATAACATAAAAAAGGGAAATAGAAATGGAAAAGGGATAATGACAGAAAAGGGGGAAAGGGGGAATAAAAAGAGGGAAACTACATCCCACAAAGAGGCAAAGGAAACTTATCATATCTGAGGGAATTTAGAGAGAAGAAAGAACATTGTGTGAATCTTAGTCTCATCAGAGTTGGCTCAAAGAGAAAATAATCGACATACTTGTTTTACAGAAAATCTTCTCTCACCTTATTAAAAATGGGGAGAGGAAAAGGGAAAGGGAAAAGATCAATAAGGGAAGAGTACAAGAAAGGGGAAGAGATTCAAAGGGGGGAAGGAGGGATCCTAAAGAGTGTGAGCAGCGTGATACAAGTGGGACACAGGGTTAGGGGGGACAAGTAAAAGAAAAGATAATCTGGGGACAATAAGATGGCAGGAAACACAGAATTAGTAATTTTAACCGTAAATGTGAATGGGATGAACTGTCATATAAAGCTGAGGTGGATAGCAGACTGGATCAAAAGTCAGAACCCTACAATATATTGTTTACAGGAAACACATTTAAAGCAGGGAGATACATATGGAGTAAGGTAAAAGGCTAGATCAGAATTTATTATGCTTTAGCTGAAGTAAAAAAAGCAAGGGTAGCCATCCTTCTCTCACATCAAACAAAAGCAAAAATTGATCTAATTAAAAGAGATAAGGAAGGAAACTATATCTTGCTAATGAGTAGCATAGATAATGAAGCAATATCAATACTAAACATATATTCACTAAGTGGTATAGCATCTACTTCCTAAAGAAGAAGTTAAGAGAATTGCAAGAAGAAATGGACAGAAAACACTGTAATAGTGGGAGATCTCAGCCTTGCACTCTCAGAATTAGACAAATCAAACCACAAAACAAATAAGAAAGAAATTGAAGAGATAAATGGAATATTACAAAAATTAGGTATGATAGATTTTTGGAGAAAACTGAATGGAGACAGAAAGGAATAGACTTTCTTCTCAGCAGTTCATAGAACCTATACAAAAATTGACCATATATTAGGATATAAAGACCTCAAAATTAAATGCAAGAAGGCAGAAATAGTAAATGCTTTTTTTTCATATAATAAAAGCTACATTCAATTAAAAGTTAGGGGTAAATAGACCAAAAAGTAATTGGAACCTAAATAATCTCATCTTAAAGAATGATTGGGTGAGACAGCAAATTATAGACACAATTAATAATTTCACTTGAGATAATGACAAAAATGAGGCAAAAATTTGTGGGATGCAGTCAAAACAGTAATAAGAGGAAATTTTATATCCTTAGAGGCTTACTTGAATAAAAGAGAGAAAGAGTAGATCAGTGAATTGGGCTTGCAACTAAAAAAGCTAGAAAAAGACCAAATTAAAAACCCCCAATCAAATACTAAATTTGAAATCCTAAAATTAAAAGAAGAAATCAATAATAGTGAAAGTAAAAAAAAAACTATTGAAGTAATAAATAAAACTAAGAGTTGGTTTTATGAAAAAAAAAACAATAAAATAGATAAGCCTTTGGTAAATCTGATTAGAAAAAGGAGGGAGGAAAATCAAAGTAGTAGTCTTAAAAATGAAAAGGGAGAACTTTCCACCAAGGAAGAGGAAATTAGAGAAATAATAAGGAGTTACTTTGCCCAATTTTATGCCAGTAAATTTGATAACCTAAGTGAAATGGAGGACTACCTCCAAAAATATAGGTTTCCCAGATTAACAGAGGAGGAAGTAAATTGCTTGAATAGTCTCATTTAAGAAAAAGAAAAAGAACAAACTATTAATCAACTCCATAACAAAAAATCCCCAGGACCATATGAAGTAAATGTGAATTCTACCAAACATTTAAAGAACAATTAGTCCCAATGATATATAAATTATTTGATAAAATTGAGAATGAAGGAGCCCTACCAAATTCCTTTTATGAGATAGACATGGTACTGATACCTAAACCAGGCCGGTTGAAAACAGAGAAAGAAAATTATAGACCAAACTCCCTAATGAATATTGATGCTAAAATTTTAAATAAGTTATTAGCAAAAAGACTACAGAAAATCATCCCCAGGATAATACACTATGATCAAGTAGGATTCAAACCAGGAATGCAGGGCTGGTTGATATTAGGAAAACTATCAATATAATTGGCCATATTAATAACCAAATTAACAAAAACCATGTAATCATCTCAATAGATGCAGAAAAAGCATTTGATAAAATCCAACATTCCATTCTTATCAAAAACACTTGAGAGTATAGGAGTAAATGGACTTTTCCTTAAAATAATCAGTAGCATCTATTTAAAACCACCAGTAAGCATCATATGTAATGGGGGAAAACTGTAACCATCCCCAATAAGATCAGGAGTGAAACAAGGTTGCCCACTATCACTGTTACTATTCAATATTGTATTAGAAATGAAAGCTTTAGCGATAACAGTTGAGAGAGAGATTAAAGGAATTAGAGTAGGTATGATAGTATACTTAGAAAACCCCAGAGATTCTACTAAAAAGTTATTAGAAATAATCCACAACTTTAGCAAAGTTGCAGCATACAAAATAAACAACCAAAAGCCATCAACATTCTTATATATCACTCACAAAATCCAATAGTCAGAGTTACAAAGAGAAATTCCATCTAAAGTAACTACTGATAGTATAAAATATTTAGGAATATATCTGCCAAGGGAAAAATCAGAAACTTTATGAGCAAAACTACAAAACACTTTCCACACAAATTAAGTCTGATCTGACCAATTGGAAAAATACTAAATGCCCTAGGATAGGACAAGCAAATATAATAAAGATGACAATACCACCAAACTAATCTATTTGTTTAGCGCTATACCAATCAGACTCCCAAAAAAACTATTTTAATGATCTAGAAAAAAATAACAACACAATTCATATGGAAAACAACAGGTCAAGAATTTCAAGGAAATTAATGAAAAAAAAATCAAATGCAGGTGGCCTTGCTGTACCAAATCTAAATTTACATTATAAAGCAGCAGTTACCAAAACCATTTGGTATTGGCTAAGAAATAGATTAGTTGATCAGTGGAATAAATTATGTTCAAAGGACAAAACAGTCAATAACCTTAATACTCTAGTGTTTGACAAACCCAAAGACCCCAGCTTTTGGGATAAGAACTCACTGTTTGACAAAAATTTCTGGGAAAACTGGAAACTAGTATGGCAGAAACTAGGCATTGACCCACACTTAACACTGTACACCAAGATAAGGTCAAAATGGGTTCATGACCTATGTATAAAGAATGAGATTATAAATAAATGAGAAGAACACAAGGTAGTTTACTTCTCAGACCTGTGGAAGAGGAAGGAATTTATGACCAAAGAAGAACTAGAGATCATTACTGATCACAAAATAGAAAATTTTGATTACATCATATTGAAAAGTTTTTGTTTAAACAAAACTAATGCAGCAAGATTAGAAGGGAAGCAATAAACCTGGAAAACATTTTTACAGTCAAATGTTTTGATAAAGGCCTCATTTCCAAAATATATAGATAATTTACTCTAATTTTTAAGAAAACAAGCCATTCTCCAATTGATAAATGGTCAAAGGATATGAAGAAAGAATTCTCAAATGAAGAAATTGAAGTTATTTCTAGCCACATGAAAAGATCCTCCAAGTCATTATTAATCAGATAAATGCACATTAAGATAACTCTGAGATACCACTACACACCTGTCAGACTGGAATGTTGGAGGGGATGTGAAAAAACAGAGACATTAATACATTGTTGGTGGAATTATGAATACATCCAACCATTCTGAAAAGCAGTTTGGAACTATGCTCAAAAAGTTATCAAACTGTGCAGACCCTTTGACCCAGCAGTGTTACTACTGGGGTTATATCCCAAAGAGATCCTAAAGAACAGAAAGAGACCTGTATGTGCAAAAATGTTTGTGGCAGCCCTCTTTGTAGTGGCCAGAAACTGGAAACTGAGTAGATACCCATCAATTGGAGAATGGCTGAATATATTGTGGTATATGAATATTATGGAATATTATTGTTCGGTAAGAAATGACCAACAGGAAGATTTCTGAAAGGCCTGGAGAGACTTACACGAACTGATGCTGAGTGAAATGAGCAGGGCCAGGAGATCATTATATACTTCAATCAATGATCAATTCTGATGGACCTGACCATCTTCAGCAATGAGATGAACCAAATCAGTTCCAATGGAACAGTAATGAACTGAAACAGATATACCTAGTGAAAGAACTCTGGGAGATGACTAAGAACCATTACATTGAATTCCCAGTCCCTATATTTTTGCCTGCCTGCATTTTTTTACTTCACAGGCTAATTCTACAATATTTCAGAGTCTGATTCTTTTTGTACAGAAAAATAATAGTTTGGTCACAATAAGTATACTTATTTTGTATTTAATTTATACTTTAATATATTTAACATGTATTGGTCATCCTGCCATCTAGGGGAGGGAGTTGGGGGAAGGAAGGAAAAAAATTGGAACAAAAGGTTTGGCAATTATCAATGCTGTAAAATTACCCATGCATATAAATTGTAAATAAAAAGCTATTAAATTTAAAAAAAAATGAAAAAAAGAAAATAGAATGAAACTTTCTACCAATTACCTATTACCAGCAGTAATATTTTTAATTAAATAAAAAAAATAGTCAGTGACTCCTTAGTTATTGTTCAAACCATTTTATTTTAGCTTTGAACAAAGTCAGTTGACATAATCATTTTCAATTTTAAACTATATCAAAACAACATAGTGGATATCCCATTTCTAAGTCAGAAAGATAAATTTTAACTTTGACTTATGCTGGCTGTGTTACCCTGCATGAGTTACTTAACCTCTCAGTGCTTCAGGTGATTCTCTAATGTGGGCAGAAGAATTTCCTTAAACTAATGAAATAATGAATCTGGCTTAAAAAAAGCATAATGAGCTTCAAAGGAGTTCTCTCTGTCCCTGTCTCTGTATCTCTGTTTCTGTCTTTTTTCAGGTTTTTCTTTAGCAACTGGTGGTTATTAAGAAGCTAGAAATTATTTATCATGTGTAACACTGAAAAACAAAGATCTATGGAAAAAAAGGTTCATTACCAGCCACTTTTTTTATTTCTTCTTCATAATGAAATCTTCTAATCCCTCCATCTCCATCTTCCTTTGTTTTTATTTCTATTTACCCACTGACCCTGTTTTTGTCAAGAGACTTAAAACTTTATTCTCCTTTCTCTATTTACCATTAGTCTGGGTAAGGTTCTAGCTGCAGCTGTCCTATCCTTAAATGTGTTACTTAAAATTAAGTTCTCTCTTCTATAGAATATATTGATTTTACTCATCAGACATCACAAGTTTTAATCTACAGAGGCTTAATTCAGCTCTTCTTTATTTCTTTGTACCTATTAAATTAAGTACCTATTAAATCTTAATCTACTAAATTATTTTTATTTGTCTTATTTTATTTTGCATCAAGAGCTCAGATTTCCACACTAATTTCATTTCTATTTTTTTATTTTAAAGTGGTGTTTTTTTTTAACTTGCTTGATAGCTTTCTGTTTCTTTATTTCTAGAGAGTTCATAGAAATATAAAGCAAAAGTCATGAGTCTGAATTTCATTCCTGTCTTATCAAGTACAGTTTTGTGAGGGACCATGTTTTTGTATATATACTTTAAAAAAATAAAAATAACGAACTATGAATAAGAAGACATTGATTTTAGTTAAGTATACTTCTAATTTTCTTTATGACCTTGAAGTCACAATTTCCCTGGGTTTCAGTATCTTCAAGAGATGAGAAAGGGTCATACAGAATAGGAAATTACTAAACTTTTTTTTTTTTTTTTGCTGGCAAATATACCCTTGTGGCATAGGCTCTGGGCCTGAAATCAGGAAAGTTCTTTTTCCTGAGTTCAAATCCAGCTTCATACACTTACTACCTATGTGCTTCAGCCTTGTTGCTTGAGTTTCCTGATCTATAAAAAGATATGAAGAAGGAAATGGCAAACTATTTCAGTACCTTTGCTAAGAACACCACAAAGAGCTGTACATAAGTAAAAATGAGTAAACAACAACAAATTTTCTGTTAGCTTAAGTTTTCAATGACTGATTTATCTAAAATATTTTTATTCTAATTTTGTCTACATTTGGGATTTGCCATTTTATAGATTAATTTCTCCAAAAAAGCTGACAGCTAGCTAATAATATCTTCTATAATAGCTATCACCTGTGTGTAATTTTATAGGATATAATTCCTATCATTTCATCTCAGAAAGCATATTGAAGATCTGCTAAACAGAAGCATGTTAAAGTAGAACAAGATGCATGTTATTTGGCATGACTGAAAGAAGATTATCCCTGTCACTTCAGTCAACAAATGTCAATATGTCTACATTAAAACATACAAAAATAGTTTCACCATGCAGACAATCTTCTTTTCTGAGAACCTTAGTACAGAAGGAAACTAACCTAAATGCTCATACTCAAAAAGTCTGCATTTGTCATTTGTTTGATGTTTTTAGTTTGTGTCAGTCAAATCTGAACTCTAGATTTATATATAAAGATGATATCATCTTTCCACATTTCTCTATGTGACTGAACTCATTAGACAGGCCCTGAATCCCATTTCTGTAATAGTTCCCAACCCGTAGTATGAAAAATGAAATCATAAGAAATGTTTTTTTTTCATTTAAGCATTCAAGAACATAAGAAAACTGAGGCCCAGAAAATATTGCAGATGTACATTAAAAATATATGTGAGAAAAATGTAAACAAATAGAATCAAGTTAAAGAAGCCATCACTTAGGAATTTTCTTTATCCTTTAGGGATTAAAACATGTTTAATTTAAGAATATAAATGAAGAAAAGCAGATAATTTAACAAAGTCTGTGGAATAATTTCATCAGTGTTAACGTTTATCCAAGTTTGAATGCCAACTTTTTACTGTAGTGAATCTTACATGAGTCTCTAGAGTTCAGAAAACAGTCATTCTTTCTAAACAATGGAATTCATCCATTAATATTCCAACCATGCTCCAATTGTCTTTGTAGCTGGACTTTTAGCTAGAGTTCTCTAACTGATACCCCAGTAAGCTTATAGAATCTATTGGAAGAGTTTTAAGATACCTAGCATACTCAGAGGGAATAGTAGCCAGGGTTAAAAATGGAGCTATCCCAATAAATACTTAAGGGAAAGATGGTAATTTATGTTACAATATTCATACTGCTTCAGGATCCTATAGGAATTGAGAATATATGCTGCTTGAATAGAGCTAAAAGGAAATATCCTGATAAGCAGAGACTTCTGCTAGTTGCTAATTAATACCTGATATTGAATACGTAATCTCAGCTTAGAATTTCTAGACAGGATAGCTAAGAAATAAAATCTCATTTTTGATGCAGACATTCCCTCATGAATAGATTGATTGATAGCAATCAACATTTAACCAAATTGTTAAGCAGTATAGTTTATTTAGTGACCATGTTCACAAGAGGGATTGATGAAACATACTAGATTTGGAATCAAAAAACCTAGGTTCAAATCAAAATTCTGCAGCTTTACAAAATATGTGATCTTAGGCAAGTAACATCTTGTTAGATCTTGATTTATTCATGTGTAAAAATTAGAAGGTAGATTAAGTGTTTAACTAATTTTGTCTATACTTGGAATCTCCCATTGTATAGATCCCTTGTTCCAAGAGAAGCGGGGGCAGCTAGCTAAGAATATCTTCTATAATAGCTCAATAAATGTTCTGTAAAATGTTTTTCCACTCAAAATCTATAACTCTATAATCTGATTGAAATTTTCCGATTCCAAACTCAGCATAGCACAGTAAAAAGAGCACAAAAGTATGTAATATAGATTTTAGTGCTCCCAAGCCACTGTTTTTTCAGCACTCATTATCTATATGACCTCAATCAAACCATCAATTTGAGCCACTTTAGCCAATCATCCAAAATCTATGACTCCCCCATCGATATTTATTCAATGTTTCACACTTTAAATATCCTCATGCATTGCCAGGCCTAATTACTGTGCTTTATGTAATTTCATACAATTGACAATATAAGGAGGAGAAAACACAAGAGAATAAACATTCACTGACTTTGTGTAAATTTATCTTAAAATTTGGCACTTCTTCACTAAAAAACAAATAGAGGGACAAAATAATGTAAAATTTAGCATTGCATTAAATTTGACAGGTCATTAAACGTTTTGCCCTGATTTTTTAATATTCAGTTAAAATTATAGACTACTGTTTTTGAAACTTATTTTTTCCTTCAAGAATAAATATTGATGTCCAGCCAAGATTAAAAGGGAAACAGAAAGCTGGGGAATTTTTTTTTTTTACATCCAATATTTCTTATAAATGTCTCATTTCTTAAATATATAGCATACTGACTCAAACCTATAAAAATAAAAGTTATTCCTGAATTGACAAATGGTAAAATGATATAAACAGACAATTTTTCAGATGAAGAAATTTAAGCCGTTTCTTGCCACATAAAAAAATCTAAATTTAAAAAAATTTTTTTTTCTAAACTTCTCTAAATCATTATTGAGAAATGCAAATTAAGACAAGTCTCAGGTACCACTTCACACTTTTCAGATTGACTACAATAACAGTAAAAGATAATGGTAAATGTTGTGGGTAATGTGGGAAAACTAAAGTAGTAATGCATTGTTGGTGGCTTTGTGAAATCATCCACTTATTCTGGAGAACAACTTGAAACTGTGCCCAAAAGTCTACAAAACTGTGCATACTTTTGATCCAGAATCTCTACTACTCAGTCTGTATCCCAAAAACATCATAAAAAGAGGGAAAAAGACTCATATATGCAAATATGTTTGTAGCAGCTTTTTTTGTGGTAGAAAGGAATTAGAAACTGAGTGGATGTCCATTAATTAAGGAATAATTGAATAAGCTGCAGGACTTAAGCATAATGGAATTTTATTCTATAAGAATTGATGAGTAGGATGATTTTAGAAAAGCCTAGAAAGATTTACAATAACTGATGCTGGGTATAATGAGCAGAAGCAAGAGAACCTTTTATACAACAACAACAACAAAAAAAATTATGTGATGATCATTTGTGATGTACTTAGCTCCTCCCAACAATGTGGTGATTTAAAGCAATTCCAATAAACTTGGGATGGGAAATTCCAATCACATCCAGAGAGAGAATTATGGAAACTGAATATATACTGAAGCATAATATTTTCCTTTTTTGTCTTTATCTTTCTCATTTTCCCTTTTTTGGTCTGATTTTTCTTGTACAACATGACAAATATGGAATTATGTTTAAAAGGATTTCACATATTTCACCAAAGTCAGACTTCTTGCTGTCTTGGGGAGAGAGAAAGTAAAGAAGAAAGAGAAAAGTTTAGAACACAAAGTCCTAACAAAAATCAAAGTTGAAAACTATTTTTACATGTATTTGGAAAATATATTTTTTAAATGAATAAATATTGAGAGATGTACAAGACAAAAGATGACACAGAAAAGGTAGGGACTCATCTGAATTCTCCTAAGTAATTCTCTAATTTACTTTAAATAATACTTCAAATGATTCCTAGAGAAACAGAACCCATAAAAAATGGGATAAGGTGGTTTTCAGCCCATCTTATCTAAAGATCTAGAAGGAAAGATCAGAAGGAATCCAAAGATCGAAATCTATCTAAAGATAGATCTGAAAGATAAGAAGGAAAGTTCTAATGCATTGTAAGAAGAGTGGAGCTCAGTCCAGCACGGGCAAGATATGGCAAGAAGATATCAGGCCTTGTGGGTAACTTGATCTGCGGTAGTTGTTTCTGTAACTCTCAGATCATAGATAATAAGAAGGTCACAGAACTTGTCAGAAAGAGATAACAAAGATCCCTTTTTGGAACTGGGTATAGCATTCTGTTGCATTGTTCATACATGGACTGAAATCACAGCTGAAACCAGTCTTTGGATAAGGAGAAGCATTAGCATATCAGAGTTTCTAGTCTCAGTGGAGCAGGGACTCTAATAACAGGTTCAAAGCAGAAAATACTTCATGTGATTCATCACAGACTAGGCACATGCCAAGACAGTAGAAAATATATCTCCTCTTAGGTCATAATACATTGAAAGAACTGAAAACTCCACCAGAACTAACTATAAAAATAACTTAACAAAACACCTGGCATTTCATACAGTTTTCTCCCCCCTGCTACAGAATCCAATCTTAAAAGAAAGTTAAAAATCAAGAAATATTAACATAAAATTAAAAATGAAAACTGGAAAAATGAGCAAACAACAACAAAAAAAGAACTTGAACAGAGAAGTTACTATAGTGGAAAAACAACCAAAACACAAATTCAGAAGATAACAAAGTCAAAATTGTTAAATCCAAAGCCTCAATGTAAAAATGAATTAGTCTCAGGCCTGAAAAGAATTTATTTTAAAAAATATTTATTTTTAATATGCACTGCTTTATGAATCATGTTGGGAGAAAAAATCAAAGCAAAAGGGAAAAAAAATGGGAGAGATGCAAAACAGAAAAAAGTTGAATATATCATGTATTGAACTACATTCAGTCCTACAGTCAAAACTACATCTGGATGCAGATGGCATTTTCTGTCCAAAATCTGTTGGGATTACTTTGGATAATTGAACTTCTGAGAATAACCAAGGCTTCCATAGTTGATCATCACTTGGTCAGAAGGTATATACGGTTTTGTATCTCTTTTGGTGTAGTTCCAAATTGTTTTCCAGAATGATTGGATTATTTCACAAGTCAACCAGCAATGCAGTCATGTCCCAGTTTTCCCATATCCCCTCCAACAATTATCATTATCTTTTCCTGTCATTTTAGCCAATCTGTGAAGTGTGAGGTGGTACTCTCAACTTGTTTCAATCTCCATTTCTCTAATAAATAGTAATTTAGAGAAAAAATAATTTCTGAAAAAAATCAAAAAAGTATTTTAAAGATCACAAAAAGAGATGTGGAAGAAAAATCTGGAAAAGAAATGAGAGTGATTCAAAGAGTCAATAGCTTAGTAATGAAAACATAAAAAATACTGAAGAACATAGCCTCTTAAAAAACATAATGGTCAGAGGCATGCAAATTTACTAAAGAGAAATTTTTTAAAAGCAGAATTGGCTGAAAGGAAAATGAGGTACAAAAGCTCATTGAAGAAAATAATTCTTTAAAAATTAGAAATGGGTAAGTGGAACCAATGGCCCATGATATATCAATAAATAACATAAGAAAATCAAAAGAATAAGAGAATAGAAGAAAGTATATAATATCTCAAGGAAACAAAATACTGATCCGGAAAAGAGTTCCAGCAGAGATAACAGTGATGTATCAACAATGAATGCATTAGCTATTCTCAGGAGTACAATGATTCCAAAACAATAACAAAGCACATATAATGAAAAATACTCTCCTTCTTCAGAGAAAGAACTGATGGAACCCAAATGCAGATTGAAGTATACTTTAACATTTTTATTGTCATTTTTATTATCTTGTGTCTATGTTTTCTTTTACAACATTAGTAATATAAAATATGTTTTACATGATTACATGTCTATAACATATCAAATTGCTTGAATTTTCATTGAGGGAGGAGTAAAAGAAAAGAGGGAGAGTATTTGTAATCCAAAATTAAAAAAAAACAAATGCTAAATATTACTTTTACATGTTATTGGAAAAATAAAATATTATTTTTTTAAAAAGCATTATCAACTAGATGAGTAGATGAATAGCACCGACTACCTTACTTCTCTTCTGGAACATTGAGTGAGTCCAATTATTGGCTTTGTGAATTACCAATCATGTGCAAATATCTTGGGAAGTGTGACACAGGATAAGAGAAAAATCACTGAATCTCATTAGTTAATAACAACATAACAACAACTAACGTATATATCTCACCTACAATGGTCCAGGAACAGTGCTAAGCATTTTGCAACTATATTTCTTATGATCCTCAAAAAAGCCATGTGTTTGAAATATTATCATTATCTATATTTCACAAATGAGGAAATTGAGGCAAAAAAGTTGAGTGATATAGGGCACACAACTACTTTTAGAAGCTGCTCTTGAACTCAGTTCTTCCTGACTCCAGTCCCTGCAATCTATCAATTTTGCCATCTAGTTTTTTTTTTCACTATAACTGAGTAACTTGAACATGATGATTTCTCATTTTCCTTTAGCCATATCTTTCAGTATATAAATTCATGAATCATCTGTACATAGACAAGAGAGTCCTGATAAAACATTTTATTATTTTGCTCTATTCTGTTTCTATTACTTTAAGTAGAAGCAAGTGAAAATCTTTCAAGGTGTTTTGAAAGAAGCCATATATGTACATAGAAGTAATGCAGACTTAGTAAGAAAAAAAATTATGCCTGAGGAAAACTAAACTATGCTACTGCTGTAGAAGAATTGATCAGAAAGTTTAATATGTAGCAAAGGTTAACATTGTAATTTATGAGACAAGTAAATATTGGAAAAACATGCCCAGGCTATTAAAAACATGAAATTCCAAGTAGGAGAAATTTGAGCAAATTGGTAGCTCGGGGGAAGACTATCTTTATTTGGCATCAGATTAAGAAGTGGGATGAATGTCAGAAAATACAAAACAAGTTGCTCTCCAGGCAAACACTGAATGACAAGTGAGCTAGTGTACTCCCAGAGGAAATTAGTGAGTGAAATTTATTTGAAGAAGTAATTATCTAAACTATGAAACCTTTTTAAGCTCTTTGACCACTGAAATGGGAAATCTTTCTTTTAAAAATCTTATAAGAGGAGGAAAAGGTAAAATACTCTGCTTTCTGTTCCTTTTAAAGGAAAAAAAAATCTCTTTTTCATCAGCTCAACAATGTAATAATTTAATTGTACTTGCCAGCAGACTCCTAAACAAAATCTATCAAGTTTGACAGTATCTACTACTCTCTAGAAAATGTGTTACATACCTAGCTGTGTACTTCATTGCTCCTATGACAACAGAGATTAGTGCACATAAGTAATAGCAAGTGCAGATGTTAGTCATACCCAAATAGCAGTATTTAAAATAAAGGCAATAAAGTGGGAGAAAATTAGTATCATCATTAAAAATAAATAAAATCAGGCAGTGGAATTTTTTTTTCTCAAGGAGTGTAATAGGCTATTATGAAGACTCCTTAAAATATAAAATGTCCAGAAACCCTGAAAATGTCACACTAGACAAAAAAAAAAAAGAAAGAAAAATGATGCCTCATCCTCTCTTACCCCTCACAAAACAAAATGCCTTTTCATATCAGAATTCATGTATTTATACATTACATCAAAAATTGATCATTTGTTTACATTTTGCCCAGTAGTAAAAAATAAAACAGAGAGGCCCATGAGTTATAAACTATAGAGAAGTCTCATGCTCTACATACAATGTTTCACAAAAATCCTAGTGATCCAAAAGAGCACCCTACATAGCAATTTTTTTCCCCAAAAAGGAAGTTTGAACAAGTCAGAGACACCACCTCACACCTCTCAATTGACTAAGATGACCAGAAAAAAAAAACCAAACAAACAATAATTAATGATCAATGTTGAAAGGGATGTGGGGTGGGAAAACTGGGACAGCAATGCATTGTTGGTGGAGTCGTGAAATGATCTCAGCATTTTTGGAAAGCAATTTGGAACTATGCCTGAAGGACTATAAAAACTGTATACCCTTTGATACAGCAATGCCATTACTAGGTCTGTATCCCAAAAAAAATCATAAAAGTGGGGAAAAGACCCACAAGTTCAATAAGGAGCAGCTATTTTTGTGGTGGCAAAGAATTGGAAAATAACTGCATTGTCCATCAACTGGGAAATGCCTGAATAAGTTATGTTATATGAAATTAATGAACTATTATTGTTCTATAAGATATGATAAGCAGGTCGGTGCTAAGAGAAGCAAACAGAACCAGAAAAATAATGTACACAGCAACAGAAAAATTGTGTGATGATTAATTGTGATAGGCTTGATCTTCAGTAATTCAGCAATTCTAGGTAATTTCAATAAACCTTAGATGGAAAATGTCATCCACATCCAGAGATACTACAATGGATACTGAATTCTTTGAAGATATTATTTTCACCTTTTTTTGATTGCCTTTTCTCTCACAGTTTTTTTGCTTTTGTTTTGATTTTCTCTCCTAACATGGCTCATATGGAAAATAATATATATAAAAGAATGTACATGTATAACTTTAAATTATTTTAAAGCTAATTTAACAAAGAAAAAAGCAAGTTTAGAAAAACTGGACAGTAGTAATCAAGAAAAATAAAAAGAACTAGACCTTAATAAAAAGGAAACAATTATTAATAACAAAATTATATATTTCTGAACCAGTTAAATGTATCAAGTATTGAGATAATAAATTCCAACAAGGTTCTCTTCTATGTATACTTAAATTTATGCAAATAATTTTTTTATTCTCTTCAGTGCTATTTTTGACACTCTGAACTTAATTAGAGTTTGTCATATTAAAATCTATGTCAGATATTCTTGCTGGTAATACATATATGTACTTTTTCTTTGAAGATTCCTACTATTTTTCAACCTTTAATTTCCTCAAAATGATTTTATTGAGTTTCCTCAACTTTTCTTTAGTATTGTTTTACCTTCCATTTTTTTCTGTTTTTATGTGATGATATTGCTTATAATCTTTCAGCATTCTTCATAATATTTTGCAATAGTTTATATCCTAATTCAATGTTGACTTAGATCGCTATCTTTCTATACTTGACAAGTATGTTAGGTGTTTTCTGACTATGACACTTTTCATGTACTTTTGGTCTCTTTGTTACAGCAATTGATTTATATCAGTTAAAATTTCATGTCATTATAATTTTGATTTATATGCTTTCTTCTTTCTACTAACACTTTTTTTATCATCCATAATATGTTTCAATAACTATGTCATTAGGGACATGTATGTATGATTGGGAAAGAAGAGGGTTTGGTCATATAGTGAAGATAAAGGACAATAGATAAATAATCTATGTACTCCTCTGTTCCTGTATAAAAATAAAGTGATGAAGACTTCCAGAACCCTGGGTAGACTACCAGTGGCCAGCTTGTGGAATAATGTTGGCAAGCACAGTAGGGGCAGTAGAAAGGATGAACAGCAGCAGTAGAGAAAACATCCTTTTATGTTTTATAATAATACACAATTATTAAACTATTATATTTCATTTAATTTTCTATGAGTCAATAACTTACTCATTGTATCTCCAAATATTTTTTTGAAGAAATTTTGTTATGCTACTTTATATCCTCTGATACAAGTACCTTTAACACAGAACTTTATAAAATACCTTTTGGTTTCATTTGATTCTCAAAATCTCTCTAGCCTCATGGTTTAGAATTAACTAGATGAGCATAGTCTGATAAAGCACAATATGGTGGATAATCTGATTAAGAATTTTACTCAGGGCATGATGCTAATTTCAATCAAGTAGCCTTCCATAGATTATTATAGAGGACTTGTTTGTGGGGGTTAATTGTTAAGAAGGTTAGAAGAAAACCATGTTATTCAAAGGAAAGGTCCACATCTTCAAATTATAAGGGAGCTAGAGATTTTAAGGTGATAAATATTGCACATTAATTGTATGAAAACAAACTGATATGGACTCAGTCCTCAGGAAATTTAAGATTTCTGGTCAATTCCAAAGCAAGAACCCCCTATCCTCTAGTTAACTAATACGTCAGAACTTTGAGAAGTGGAGAAAGAAGCTAGTATATTATGTAGTGACTTCAAATGTGTTTGAATTTTCAGAAATCAAGAAAATTGGAAAATTGAAAAGGAAAGGAAAGAAAACAAGACAAATATAATCAACTATTTCTATAAGGATATAATTTGAATCTTTAACACACTTGTTTTAATGAACATTTCATCACAAGTCTAATGACAATCTGACTAGGATTCCAAGCTCTGACTAGATGCAAAAACCATACGTGGTGTTTTCTGGAACCCATGTATATTCTAATCTTGATGACACTGGAATCCTAAAACAACATATTTGAAGCCCAAGGATCTAAATACAAATCCTGGCTCTATCACTTTTGTGACTTTTCCAGTTGTTAACTTCTCTGGGACACATTTATTTTTCACTTGGAAAATGAAGAGGTTGAAGATATTTTGTAACTAGATACATTGTAACTAGAAGCTGAGGAGACTAAGGCACACAGAGTTTAAGTGATTTGCAGAGTCAGAAAGATAATTATCTAAGGCTGAATTTGACACCATGTCTTCTGGATTCCAGGAAATTCATTCACAGAGCCATCAAGCTGACTAATTCACTCCAAATTTGTTTTACGATCTTTACAACTTCTTTTCCTCCTTTCTTATTCCTGAGGAGCTAAGGTTTATGACTAATTTTGGTCACTTTCCACCTGCATTATTTTCACTCTATGAGTAGGGGTTGTTTTTGTCTTTTTCTATCTAGTCACAAAGAACAAAATGCTCCATAACTAGATGATGCTTAAGAAATTCATCCTAGATTGATTTGAATTGGATTACATTAAATGAGGGTGGACAGAACTATTAAGTTTGTTCTTGTGCACAGTACCCTAGAGAGTGAGTGACTCTGGGTATTCTATACAGGAGGAAGCAACATAGAGAAGAGGGTTATTTACTTATATTTGATGAAAGGGCTTCTTTTATAAGGTTTATTACAATCCATCTACCCTGTGAAGCAGAAGTGAGATTGTTATTTCCTTTATTTTTTAAGCAACCTTTTGAAGTATATCCAACCTGGTATTATTTGGCAACAGCCTAGAATCTGTAACAGCCTAGAAACAAAAAATACTGTGGGGTAGAATGTTATGTGACACATATTGTATTGATATCTATGCTATCAACAATGCTAATTTATTTAAGAATATAATCCATCACATATCTTGGTAAGGTATACTTACTATAGTTACTGAAGGATTCTAGAACTTAAGTGAGGTTTCATCCATTGTGATAGAAATAAAATACTTCTTAGGAAAAAAGGTAATTCTACTCCAGCTTTATTTTTAAATTGCTCTGTGGTAGCATTTGATTAAGGCATTGCAAAATGTGATATTGAGAATCTAATATATATATATATATATACATATATATATATATATATATATGTATATATATATATATATATAATTAAAAAGAAAAAGAAACAAATGAACCAATATATATGGTTTGGGGGAAAGTATATCTTAAAGTAGACAAGGATATTTTCAAAATCATGTTTTAAAAATCTGAAGTTCAACTAAATGACTACTATTGCTTGATTTAAGTAGATAAATAAATATACTTGAATTCTTCAGTATATCTATACCTCATTAGCTTGTTTTCCCCACTGTGCATTATTTTATATTATTACCCTAGATGGTAGGTAGTCCAATACATGTTAAATATGTTAAAATGTATGTATGTTAAATCCAATATATGTATACATATTTATGCAGTTATCTTGCTGCACAAGAAAAATCGAGTATATAAAGAAAAAAAAAAAGAAAAAAACTTGAGAAAGAAAACAAAAATGTAAACAAACAATAACAGAAAGAGTAAACATGCTATGTTGTGGTTCACACTCAGTTCCCATAGTTCTCTCTCTGGATGTAGACGGTTCTCTTCATTACTGAACAATTGGAAATGGTTTGAATTGTCCCATTGTTGAAGAAAGCCACGTCCATCAGAACGAATCATTGTATAATCTTATTGCTGTGTATAATGATGTCCTGGTTCTTCTCATTTCACTTGGCATTAATTGATTAAGTCTCTCCAGGCCTTTCTGAAATCATCCTGTTGGTCATTTCTTATTGAACAATAATATTCCATAACATTCATATAGCATAATTTATTCAGTCATTCTCCAATTGATGGGCATCCACTGAATTTCCAGTTTCTAGGTACTACACAAAAGGCTGTCACAAACGTTTTTGTACATGTGGGTTCTGTTCCATCCTTTAAGATTTCTTTAGGATATAAGCCCAGAAGCAATATTGCTGGGTCAAATGGTATAGACAGTTTGACAACTTTTTGAGCATAGTTCCAAATTGCTTTCCACAATGGTTGGATTTGTTCACAGTTCCACAAACAATGTATCCGTGTCCCAGTTTCCACCCATCCCCTGCATCATTTGTCATTATATTTTCCTGTCATCTTAGCCAATCGCAGAGGTATGTAGTGGCATCTCAGTTGTCTTAATTTGAATTTCTCTGAACAATAATGACTTGGAGCATTTTTTCATATGGCTAGAAATAGTTTCATTTTCTTCATCTGAGAATTGTCTGTTCATATCCTTTGACCATTTATCAATTGGAGAATGGCTTGAATTCATATAAATTCAAGTCACTTCTCTACATATTTTGGAAATGAGGCCTTTATCAGATGTAAAAATGTTTTCCCAGTTTATTATTTCCCTTCTAATTTTGTCTGCATTAATTTTATTTGTACAAACCCTTTTTAACTTAATATAATCAACATTATCTATTTTGTGAGCACTAATGATCTCTAGTTCTTCTTTGGTCACAAATTCCTTCTTCCTCCACAGGTCTAAGAGATAAATTATCCTATGTTCTTCTAATTTTTAATAATATCATTCTTTATGTCTAGATCATGAATCCATTTCAACCCTATCTGGGTATACAGTATTAAGTGTGAGTCAATGCCTAGTTTCTGCCATATTAGTTTATAATTTTCCCAGCAGTTTTTGCCAAATAGTGAGATCTTATCACAAAAGCTGGTGTGTTTGGGTTTGTCAAACAATAGATTGCTATAGTTATTGACTATTTTGCCCTGTGAACCTAATCTATTCCACTAATCAATTGCTCTATTTCTTAGCCAGTACTAAATGGTTTTGATGACCACTGTTTTATAATATAGTTTTAAATCTGGTACAGCTAGGCCACCTTAATTTGATTTTTTTCATTAGTTCCCTTGAAATTCTTAATCTTTTGTTCTTCCAGATGAATTTTGTTATTATTTTTTCTAGGTCAGTAAAATAGTTTCTTGGAAGTTTAATTGCACAGCACTAAATAGATTAGTTTACATAGTATTTCATCTTTATTATATTCACTTAACCTATCCAAGAGCACTTGATATTTTTCCAGTTGTTTAGATCTGACTTTATTTATATGGAAAATGTTTTGTAGTTTTGCTCATATAGTTCCTGACTTTCCCTTGCCACATATATTCCCAAATATTTTATACTACCAACAATTATTTTAAATGGAATTTCTCATTGTATCTTGCTGTTGGATTATGTCAGTGATGTATACAAATTCTGATGATTTATGTAGATTTATTTTGTATCATGCAACTTTGCTAAAGATAGATTATTTCTAATAGCTTTTTAATTGATTCTCGAATTCTCTAAGTATACCATCATATCATCTGCAAAGAGGAATAATTTGGTTTCCTCATAACTTACTCTAATTCCTTTAATCACTTTTTCATCTCTTATTTCCAAAGCTAGCAATAAATACAATAGTGAATAGAAAAAGTTATAGTGGACAAACTTGTTTCACTCCTTGATCTTATTGGGATTGGTTCCAGTTTATCGACATTACATTAATTGCTTACTGGTGGTTTTAATAGATGGTGCTGAGTATTTTATGGAAAAGTTATTTTATTCCTATACTTCCTATTGTTTATAATAAGTATGGATGTTCTATTTTATCAAATGCTTTTTGTGCCTCTTTTGAGATATGCATATGGTTTTTATTAATTTGGTTATTTATACAGTCAATTATTCTAATAGTTTTTTTTTTTTTTTCTAATATTGAGCCAGTTCTGCATTCTGATATAAATCCTACTTGGTCATAGTATGTTATCCACAGAGATAATTTTCTGTAATCTCTTCACTAATATTTTATTTAAGATTTTTGCATCAATATTCATTAGTGAGATTGGTGTATAAATTTCTTTCTCCATTTACAACCTACCTGGTTTAGGCATCAGTAACATGTCTGTGTCATAAAAATAATTTGGTAGGACTCTTTCTTTCCTATTTTTTTCAAATAGTTTATATAATATTGGAGTTAATTATTCTTTGGATGTTTAGTAGAATTCACATGTAAATCCATCTGGTCTTGAAAATTTTTTCTTAGCGAGTTCACCCTAACCCTAACCCTAATTATTAGGGTCCTATTATAGTGTCTTAATTATTACTCTAATTTCCCCTTCATTAGTAGTAAGTTGTCCCTTTTCATCTTTAAGACTAACAATTTGATTTTCCTCTTTTGTTTTTAATCAGATTTACTAAGGGTTTATCTATTTTGTTGGTTTTTTTCATAGAACCAAGTCTTAGTTTTATTAATTAATTCAATAGTTTTTTTTTCTTTTTACTTTCAATTTTACTAATCTCAACTTTTATTTTTAGAATTTCAAGTTTAGTGTTTGACTGGGGGTTTTTAACTTGTTCATTTTCTAGCATTTTTAGTTACAAGCCAAATTCACTGACCTTTTCTTGCTCTATTTTATGCAAGTAGGCCTCTAGAGATATGAAATTTCCCTTTATTACTGCTTTGGCTGCATCCCACACATTTTGCAATGACGTTTCATTATTGTCATTTTCTTGGGTGAAGTTACTAATTATGTCTATGATTTGCTGTTTCACCCAAATATTCTTTAGTATGAGATTATTTAGTTTCCAATTATTTTTGGTCTATTTCCCCCTGGCTTTTTATTAAATGCAATTTTCATTGCATTGTGATCTGAAAAGGATGCATTTACTATTTCTGCCTTACTGCATTTGAATTTGAGGTTTTTATGTCCTAACATATGGTCAATTTTTGTATAGGTTCCATAAACTGCTGAGAAGAAATTGTACTCCTTTCTGTCTCCATTTAGTTTTCTCCAAAGATATATCATATCTACCATTTCTAGTATTCTATTTACTTCTTTGACTTCTTTCTTATTTACTTTGTGGTTTGATTTATCTAATTCTGAGAGTGCAAAGTTGAGATCTCCCACTATTATAGTTTTGCTGTCTATTTCTTCTTGCAGCTCTCTTAATTTCTCTTTTAAGAATTTAGATGCTACACCACTTGGTGCATATATGTTTAATACTGATATTGCTTTAATATCTATGCAATCCTTTAGCAAGTTATAGTGCCCTTCCTTATCTCTTTTAATGAGAACAATTTTTGCTTTTACTTGATCTGAGATCAGGATGGCTACTCCTGTTTTTTTGACTTCACCTGAAGCATAGTAGATTCTGCTCCAACCTTTTACCTTTACTCTGTATATATCTCCCTGCTTCAAGTGAGTTTTCTGTAAACAACATATTTTAGGATTCTGGCTTTTAATTCAATCTGCTAACTGCTTTCTTTTTATGGGGAAGTTTGCCCCATTTACATTTATGGTTAAAATTACTAATTCTGTATTGCTTGCCATCTTGTTAACCCCTGCTTATGCTTTTCTCATTTTCTTCAACCTGACTCCCCTCCCCAGTTTTAAACTTGTGAGCACCACGTTTTTTCACAGCCCTCCCTTTTTAGTATCCCTCCCACCTTACCTTAGAGTCCCTCCCACTGTCTTACCCCTTTTCCTCACAATTTATGCATTCCCTTCCACTTAGCTTAATCCTTCCCTTTTCACTTTTCCCTTCTCACTTTTCAATGAGGTGGAAGAAGTTCACCATAAATTGAATATGTCTAATATTTTTCTCTTTAAGCTAATTCTGGTGAGAGTAAAATACACACTATGTTTACCCCCCCCTTCCATTCTTTATCTCAGATATAATAGGTTTCCTTTGCCTTTTCTTGAGATGTAGTACCCGCACTTTACCCTTTTTCTGGTACAATTTTCTTTCCACCTCTAGTTTCTAGAACAAATTATACAGGTGTTCTTTCTATATCTTTATAGCAGAAATATAGTTCCCAAGATTTCTTTTTACCTTTTTAGGTTTCTCTTGAGCCCTTTATTTGGAGATGACACTTTTTGTTTAGTTCCAGTTTTTTCATCAGAAATAGAGGAAATTTGCCTACTTCATTGAATGTCCATCTTCTTCCCTGGGAAAAAAATGCTCAATTTGGCTGAGTAAGTTATTGTTGGCTGCATACCAAGTTCCTTAGCCTTTTGCAATATCATCTTTCAGGCTCTTTGATCATTTAATGTGGATGCTGCTAGATCCTGAGTAATCCTTAGTGTGGCTCCTTTATATTTGAATTGTTTTTTTTTTTTCCTAGCAGCTTATAATATTTTTTACCTTGGTCTAAAAGTTCTGGAATTTAGCCACAATATTTCTTGAAGTTTTGATTTTAGGGTCCCTTTCAGTAGGTGATTGATGAATTCTTTTAATGTCTATTTTACCCTCTGTTTCTATAACATCTGGGCAGTTCTCTTTGATAATTTCCTGGAAAATAGTGTCCAGGCTCTTTTTTTCATCATTTTTTCAGGAAGTCCAGTAATTCTCAGATTTTCTCTTCAATATCTCTTTTCCCAATTGGTTCTTTTCCTAAGAAAGTATTTGATATTTTTTTCCATTGTTTCATTTTTTTTGGTTTTACTTGACTGATTCTTGGTGTCTCCTTGAGTTATTCAATTCCATTTGTTCATTTCCGATTTTTAATTATTTTCTTCACTCACTTTTAATTTTTTTCTAATTGTTGAATTGAGTTTTTAAGTGAATTGTTTTATTCTATGGAATATTTTTCCATTTTGCCAATTTTATTTTTTAGAGAACTATTTTTTTTCCAATTCACTAATTCTGTTTTCCTTGGAATTGTTTACCTTTTCCAATTCACTAATTCTGTTTTTCAAGGATTTTGTTTCTTTATCCACTCTATCTTTAAATGAGTTGGATGATTTATCCAGACCCTCTTGCCAGGCTTCTCTTTCCTTTGACCATTTTTCTTCTAGCTCTCTTGTAAGAGCCTTTTTAATTTCTTCTCTGAGAGTCTTGTGTGTTGAGGACCAGATCGTATTGCCCTTGGGAATTCATCTGGAGATACTCTGTTTTTGTCTCCTCAGGTTTTAAAGTCTGCTCACTATCCATAGAGAAGTTCTCTATTGTTAGAGAGTTCTTTAATTTTTTGCTCATTTTGTCAAAGATGAATCAAGGAAAACAAACTAATAAAAAAAGCAAGTGCAGTCTGCTTTTTTTTTTTTTTTTTTTTTGGCTGGATTGTATTACCAAGCTTCCTTTACAGACTACAGGGGGGTAACAGTGAGGTACTAGAAGGACAGCAATGGTTGTGCTGCATCTTTGCTCTGAGATTCTGAGAGTGTGCTGAGTTACTAAGAGTCTAAGAGTGGATGTGTCCAGGTTCCAAGAGACCCTAGCTTTTCAGGGTTATAGTCCTTACCCCCTGTTTTATAGCTTCTCTGCTGATCTACTGACTTGCTGCCAGTGCAAAGTAGCCATGCTGTGGTAAAGTTCTCCCCTCAGAAAAGGCTGAGATCACACCCTATCCCCCTCAAGTCTCCTCAGTGTGGGCTGCCTTCTGTACTCTCACTGCCTGCCGTGCTCTTGCTGCCTGCCTTCAGTTTCCACCTGATCTAACAGTCCCCACCCTTAAGCAAAAACACACCTTTTCTGGAGAATTTCAAGGATGTCTTCTGTTGGTAATTTATTTGTGAGTTTTTTCAGTAAAGCCCTAATTCCAAGGTCTTGTCATGAAATAAAGTATTCTGTGAGCGCTTAGATAGATGTGTGTATCCTCTCCGCCATCTTGGCCAGAAGTCCTTGGTGAATTCTTTTAATGTGTGTTTTGCCCTCTGCTTCCAGCAAGTTAGTGGATTTCTTTGATACTTTCTTGGAAGATGCTATCTTGGTCCTTCCTTTGATCCTGCCTTTCTGGTAATCCAATGATTCTGATATTAACAGTGATTTTTCCTAGAACTGTTTTTCAGGTCACTTGTTTTTCCCAACAGGTATTTCACATTTTCTTTCACTTTTTTTCATATTTGTTTGATTGATTCTTGATGTCGCATGGAGTTATCAGCTGCCACTTGTCCAGCTTTAACTTTTGAAATGTTATTTTCCTTAAGTAGCTCTTGTACTTTCTTTTCCATTTGGTCAATTATACTCTTTAAGGCTTTGTTTCCTTCAGTGGATTTTTAAAAATTTCTGTTTGGCCAATTCTGCTTTTAAAAGAGTTATTCAAACTATTGCCTTTTTTTTTTCATAATTTCCTTGCATCACCCTCATTTCTTTTCCCAATCTTTCTTCTATCTCTTTTATGAGATTTTTAAGTTCCTTTTTAACTCTTTCATGATTTTTTTCTTCTGTACTTGAGAGTATTTTCTCCTTTTCTTTGGGACTTTGTCCATAGGCATTTGGACATTCTTGTCCTCTTCTGAGCATATGTTTTGCTGTCACCATAATTTTTATGCTTTGATTTTTTTTGTCATTTCTCTCTCTGCCTTTATCTCTCTGTTTCTCTCCTTGTCTTTCTCTGTGTCTCTATCTCTTTCTTTCTGTCTTTCTATCTCTGTCTCTGTACCTATGTGTGTGTGTGTGTGTATATATATATATATATATATATATATATATATATGTGTGTGTGTGTGTGTGTGTGTGTGTGTCCCTCCTTTTCCCTTCTTCCTTTTCTTCCATCTCTCCTTTTTCCTTTCTTTTACATTTGAAGTCTTCTCCTTCAGTGGAAAAAATATTGCCTCACATTTATCATGCCAGAGGCTACAGATTCTGCCTGTTTACCCGGTGCTGTGCTGATGGTGCCCCCAAATTCATGGAGGATTCTGTGTCTGGGCTAGTGCTTCTGATGACTATAGGAATCTGATAACTTGCCTGGTGCTGAGATGGGGTCTAGTGGTGATGTTTGACATGCTCTGAGACCAGTTGGGAAGAGTTTTCCTAAGGACACACTGAGAAATGTGTTGGTTTGGCCTCTGGAGGGTGCCTGTTTGGATGGTACCATTTCGAACACATGAAGCTGTTGAATAATGGCTAGTTATTCAAGGCTGTCCTGAGGCATATGGAAGTCTGGCTACTGAAGGATGCCTAGTTTCCCAAGGATACCCTGAGGCATTTAGTCTGGCCTCTGTAATTTGCCTGTTCAGTCAGAGCTGGAGCCTACAGGCTGTCCTGGTTTTGCCAAGGTATCTGGCTGATGTATTGAAACACACCCTCTCTACCACCATGGGACTCAAGATCTTCTGATGTGCTGAGGTGGGTCTTGCTAACAATTCTCTGGTGTACTTTCTGAATTATTCTGTGCCACCCTTCTTATCTGAGTGGGAGGGACTCCTCCTAAAATCCTCCAAATATCCTGGGATAAAATATTGTTTCACCGTAGTTCCTTGCTGATTCTACCAGTATAGGCCCTGTCTAGGGGTGCTATTTTATGGTTGCTTAAAGGTAAACATAGAAGAGTTACAGCAAGTCACTTCTTACTTTGCCATCTTAGCTCCCAGAAATTCAAGAAATTAAATTTTTTATTTAGAAAACAGTGGGAAGGTATTAAAGTTTTCTTCTTGTTCTATTTAAGTAAGAAAATGGCATGATTAAGCCTAGGACTTAGAAAATTAATCCTAACAGTAATAAGTGAGGGACTGAATTAAGGAAATGAATTATACTGAGTGGAAGGCATGAAGGCTAAAGTGGCTTTTTCTGCATAATTTTATGAGGGAAACCAGTATTCAAAGAAATGTAGGAATTAATTAATTACTTTTTCTCCCAGTAATTCTACTACTGACTCCAAGAAGATTGAATATAGAAACAGATTCCTTGTACCATTTTTTTTTTGGTGATAGTTAAAGATGGAAAATAATGAATCCCATTATTTTGGGAATGATTTAACAATCTATGATATAAAGATTTTTGAAATAAAAAGAAGTGAGTGATTTAGAGAAACTTGAAAAGATTTCTTTGAAATAATAGACCAGGGAACTGTGATTACATCCAACCATTCTGGAGAGCAATTTGGAACTATGCTCAAAAAGTTATCAAACTGTGCATACCCTTTGATCCAGCAGTGTTACTACTGGGCTTATATCCCAAAGACATCTTAAAGAAGGGAAAGAGACCTGTATGCACACACATGTTTGTGGCAGCCCTCTTTGTAGTGGCCAGAAACTGGAAACTGAGTAGATGCCCATCAATTGGAGAATGGCTGAATAAATTGTGGTATATGGATATTATGGAATATTATTGTTCAGTAAGAAATGACCAACAGGATGATTTCAGAAAGGCCTGGAGAGATTTACATGAATTGATGATGAGTGAAACGAGCAGGGCCAGGAGATCATTATATACTTCAGCAGCAATACTATATGATGATCAATTCTGATGGACCTGGCCATCTTCAGCAATGAGATGAGCCAAATCAGTTCCAATGGAGCAGTAATGAACTGAACCAGCTACACCCAGCAAAAGAATGCTGGGAGATGACTAAGAACCATTACATTGAATTCCAAATCCCTATATTTTCGCCTACCCGCATTTTGGATTTCCTTCATAGGCTATTATACAATATTTCAGAGTCTGATTCTTTTTGTACAGCAAAATAATGGTTGGTCATGTATACTTATTGTGTATTTAATTTATACTTTAATATATTTAACATCTACTGGTCATCTTGCCATCTAGTGGGGGAAAGGAGGGGAAAAATTGGAACAAAAGGTTCGGCAATTGTCAATGCTGTAAAATTACCCATGCATATAACTTGTAAATAAAAAGCTATTAAAAA
The DNA here is from genome assembly GCF_902635505.1 of Sarcophilus harrisii. Classification (NCBI taxonomy): domain Eukaryota; kingdom Metazoa; phylum Chordata; class Mammalia; order Dasyuromorphia; family Dasyuridae; genus Sarcophilus; species Sarcophilus harrisii. The sequence continues at coordinate 166,184,496 of NC_045430.1, forward strand.
AAAAAAAAAGAAATAATAGACCAGAATAACCAGAAGTACAATTTATACAATGACTATAACAATGCAAATTAAAAGATTATTGATATAAAGCCAATCTCTGAGCAATTTAAAAAATAAAAGCAGTAATTGTATATTACATTGGATTATGAAATAAATATCCTTCTTAAAAGAAAGACAAAGAGACAAATGGAACAAAATGATTTATACATTTCCAGGCAATATTGCATCAGTCATTTTTTTTGTTCAAATTATTATTGAATGATATTGAATTTATGGGAGTGCACAGGTATAATTCAAAGAGTAGAAAAAGCATTGATGGAAAAAAATCTGCATTTTTGGAAACATTACCAGAGACAGATTGGGAGAGAAAAGTTCTCAACAATACATTTTAAGATTAAGTTGAAATTTTGTTTGTTTGTTTCTTCAACACACTTAAATTCTAGAAATCATTAAACAGTAAAGCAAATGCTGATTTTTAAAGCATTTTCTGATTTCCAAAATGTAGATGAAATTTTGGTAACATTGAAATTTTAGTAATAGGTTTTCCCGAGTTTATAAAATCCATCTCCCACACAGGACTGGCAGTAGCCATATCTAGAATTTATAGAACTATTGTGGTATTATAGTACTGGAACATGGGATATGGTTATATTCCTGCTTTGATTAGAAATTATGAGAGCTAGGGGAAGAGAATTTTTCTCATTCTGCTACTTTGTTGCCCTCCCAAGTAGTAAAAGTTAAGAACAAAAGTCTTCAAAGGTGAAAATAGGTAGTCATAATCACAAAGTACCAAGGACCATGATTCTAAAACACTAGGTAAGTTCACTTTTGAGGAGTTCAATTACCTCAACAGTAAAATAAGGAAATTGAAGTAGGTAAACTTTCAGGCCTGAACTCTAAAAATTCTATGATGCGCCACCGGAGCTGAAATTGAATTGAATAAAATTTGATTAGTTTGATCAATTTATTTAGCACTTTAAAAAAAAAACTGTTACAAATCTTCATGATATTAGGTTTTGGAAGATAAAATTTCACGGTTCCAAACAATAATTCTCAGAAAAAAATTCTATGTAGAAGGACATTTCGCTAACAGGCTTTTGAGATTTTATTAAAACTATTTTCCCATGTGGGTTTTATTCCTAATATGTTTATGTTGTAACTTTTGTTATGTGTTTGCATGCTGGGCTGACTTTTTTTTTTTTTAACCAATATTTGAATCTTCAAAGGTCAAGACATATTAGTCACATTGATGAGTATAATAAATTCAGGGTTGGAATGGCACAAAATCTTGTAGTAAAAGTAATGAAAACTGGTGAAAGTGGAAATAGTAGAGACTTTTCAATAAGAAAAAATGTTCAATTCCTCCAGGAGTAATAATACTTCTAAATTTTGATTTAAACAACATATTGAACTGAATCACAATGTAAAAGCCATTTTGTAAGCTCTATTTAGTTAAGTAAAAATGTGTTCAGTTGGTTGAAAGAGCAGCTGGTAACAGTGAAGCCAATGCTCTCCAAAACCTAATTGAGAATATTCTGTAAAAAAAAAAAAAAACATAATATACAAGTGCACAAATTTACATTTCACCCCAGACACTCATCAGACACATCTGTTCTTCTATCCGAATGAAAAATTCAGTTCCTCTGAGCTTCTCCCTGGAAAACTCAGCAACAACCTTGGAAATAGAGGTAGATTAGGGAGACATATTTAATTTAGCTGTTTTCTATATTAAGAACAATTTATAAGAAATCAAGTATCCAATATCACTTCAAACAAGTTATTTCTTTACTATCCTAAAGGAAGTGTTCCTTAAGACAATAATTTTTCAATTTCAATGATCTTGATTATTTTTCATAGTTTGATCATTTTATTCTAAGACAATTGAATTACTTTGTAATCCTATGCATTTTATTTAATATATTTAAAACATATTATGAATAGGATTCCATAGGCATAACTGGAATGGCAAAAGGATCCATGATTCCAACAAAGGTGAAGAATCCCAGCTTTAAAAATTCTGTGTCCTACACAAAAAGATTATTATACTAAAGGTATCATTTATATAAGGCTCTTTCTTATGAGGTTACTAAAAAAGTAGGGATGGTGCTGTCTTTATAATGGTAATCATTTAAATTTCCCCAATAATATATATGCACATATATTTAAATCATTTTATTATTATGTATACAAGAAATATCTTGGAACTGTGGACTTAGAAAAGATCTATTCCTTCATCTTACATACATGGAAACTGAAACCCAGAGAAAGTTATATGCCCCAAAGTTACATTTCTCTTTAATAGAACAACAGAGATTAGAACTCCTGACCACTAACCCAATGCTCTTTTTTCTGATACACTAAATTGCCTTCTGGGTATAAGAGAAAATAAAATGAGGGAAAGGAAACTTATTGGCTCTCCTTTTCTTTCCTACCAGAAATGAATTTGTACTGAGTCATTCAATAAATAGACACTGTGGCTATTTCCAGATACATTAACAGCTGTGCCTTTTTGCCTCTGGGGCTGCATAACATTTTTGCTCCAATTAAGCCACCTTGTTTCTGAAAACTGTCAACAAGTAAGGCTTCATCTAGCCCTTTACCCTTTGAAAATCGATTGTTGTGTCTTTACTTCAAGTTAGGTGTTTTTTGGTCCTATAGGGAATTCCTTTGGCTATATTATGTATATCTCATTGTCTCTACAATTCATTCCATAGCTGTTCTTTTGATGTTCTTCTCTTATGTTTTCTAATTCTATGATATACAAACACTGCTCAGTTTGATATCACTAAAAATAACTCCAATTTAGTACCTTATTTGGTCAGTTATTGTAAATAATCTAAAATTATGCATAAATTCAGAAGTTAAAAGTCTTCAATCACTTAACCTCCCTGGGGCTCAGCTTCCTTAACTATAAAATAATGGATTTTGTCTCGAAGACCTCTATTTTCTTTCCTACCTCTAGACCTCATACTATGTATCAATGAAAAGACATCAGCAACAATTTATTAAGGCCAATCACAATGATAAAATAACTAGAGATAATGCTGTAGGAGGATTAGCTAACAGTTATGACACCCTATTAGGAAGAGAACATTTAAGGGATGGTATAAACTGCCATGATAGCTTTTCTTAACTAGGGAAAAGGGTTGTAAATTGCAGTCATATTTAGTCTGAATTAAGCAAAAACAAACTAACACATTTCCTACTAATTATTGATGTCAAAAAATAGAGTAGACTTCTGAAACATGCTCTCATAGCAGTTACAATTACCAGTCTCTCCTGATTCCTAGGCCCTCCGAGTCCCTCTGGCCACTGACCTTTGCCAAATGTCAACTAATTTTATCAACTCGTCTCCTCTGAGGCCTTTAGAAACCTCTGGCCATGATTTCTTGAATCATAGTTTAATAACTGATAGCGTGCTCAAGAACAGCCAGCCACATGCAAACGTAAAGCCTTTATTATACCTACTCACATAATGTCCTGACTTGTTAACTCCCTAGTGAACACCTGGTCCGAAGACCCACGTGTTCACTATCAGCCTCCTTACCTCTCTTGGCTATCCATCCACTCGGCTCCGCTACCCCAGGATAAAGAGAGCAACTTGCTGCCCACAGTGGGCTTGTAAAGGGCCTGTGAGGTCTCACACACACAGCCAATCAGAGAGAGAGCTTTCTCTCTTTAGGAAGCTATCTCGATATGGACAAGATCCCACCCAAGGGGCAGTCCTATACCCACAGAGATTACTTCCGGGCCACTCAAATCTCATGTTGCACTATGGCCGCTCATTTAAAGGACCCTTACAGACTTCATTGCAAAATTTTATAATCCTGCCTTCTAGAGATTTGCAAGCAAAGATTACTTTTTGGTATGAAATGAGAGGATAATTATTGAGCCAATAGTTATATGAATTAAATAATCCATGAGTTGCATTAAATAGATAACTCTTACAACTCTAAAGTTGTGTGATATACTATTCCTGTGCTCCCTGCTTACATAATTCTGTAGATACTGGATATTTATAACAGTCTACACATGGAAATTGGCAATAACCCCTCCTCTATTCCTTTTTAAAAGTGGTGAAGAATAGAGAAAGGCACATATGGGATATGTTGAGAGCCATCATGTTACCTCTTAAAAAATACACTTTCCCAGGGATGCTGGAAGTCAGAGGAACATAGTAGAAAAGTACTAAGCAAGAGTTTCTGGAAGGAAGAAAGAGAGAAAGAAGAAAAGAAGAGACAAAAAGTACATTTTAGGAAGTTGATAGGAAGTTGATGTTGATAGGAAGTTGATAGGAAGCAATGAACCAGGTGCAAAGGGTGAAAGCCACAGCTGAAAGATGAACAGAAGTGCCTAAGCCAGGAATGGGCACTGCAAGACACAGCTGAAAGGAGGCATAAGGGAACTATAGAACAAGAACAAAGGCTACACTTTTTATGTCAAGAAGCAACAGTAGAACTAGCAGCAAATAGGTGGTGACAGAAAAAGAACTACCATAAAATTAGTTGACACTGAATTTTCCTAGGACTAATTTTTCAGTAACCAGAAATACTGGGCTTCTTCTTACATAATTGTTGTCATGGATAGAGACAAAAAGTATTCTAGGGGGAAAAAAGTAAAATATATACTTGGAATGAAGAATTTTTTTTTCTTATTGCTTAATTAAAGAGCTTAATATTCAGGTCTATTTCATGTTAATTACTATCCTGAATAAATATTCTTTATTGAAATGCTGATTGAGCATCTTTAAATATTTTTTAGCATGGGAGTCTTTTTTAGCACTAGAAGAGAGCTGTGGTAAAATAAAACAGATGAGTATTTTTTAGAGAGAGAATCTCTTAAGAAAAGGGAAATTAGATGACCTCTAGCTCTACTCCTTCACTTAACAAAAATGAAAACACATCCAGTAAAGTTGAGTGGTTTTCCCCAAAACACTAAGTAGTGAGTAGTAAAATTGAGATTGAAACTTAATCTCCTGAATTCAAACCTATCAAATTGTATCACATTTCATTCCAAATTATGAAAAATATTCATGATTATAATTAAGTCTTCAAGATTGAATATTGTTTCTTTGCAGATGCTTTACATTCTTATACTGTTTGTTCCTCTTGAGTATCCATGAATTTAGTGCATTGTTAACCTGGGTATTTTTGTGGCAAGACAAAGGAGTTATACACAAGATATAATCATTTGTCTCTTGTCTGTTTTGTGATACATAAAATAACAAACTTCCAAAAAAGATGAGGAATGGAATTACAGCAACTCTAATGGCTATATAAAGAAGTAGCATTTATATAGGAGCTGAAAGTTTCTATACCTTAAAACAACTATATGAAAACAAGAGCTTTTATTATCTCTATTGAAAAGATATGGCAACTTAAGCTGAGAGAGATGAAGTGGTTAAACTTTATAACCACAATAATAAGTGGTTAAAAAGTTTATAAATTTCTGAGTCAGGATTTGAAACCAGGTCTTTCTTACTTTGATATCCCAGGTGAAATTCATGGTAAATCATTTTTCCATGTCACATACAAATCATTTTGTGAAATTTTGGCTCTTCAATTAGGCAGGGTTATTTGACTAGCAGTTGACTTTTCATACTTGTCACAGTGAATATAAAAGGCACATCTGCATAAAGAATATACTTGAGACACAGAGACGTTAATGACTAACCTCAATATCTCCTAGCTAATGATAATAGCCACTTCATCTGTTGTTAAGGGTTAGTAATAATCAATTATGTTTGAAAAAGAAAAGGGAAAAAAAAGGGAGGTAAGGGATATGATAAGGCAAGAAACAAAATAGTATCTTACTTCCTTAATTGATGATTTCATCCTTCAAAAGGCCGAGGAATTGAAAAGGGGGATGTTTATTATAGATCTGAGTTTTACTTGTGAAACCCGAGTTAGCTCTCTGTTGACCTCAGGATCAGATAGAGTTAAGATAAGCAAAAGTCTTTGGTCTTTAGGGGGAGAAATAAAGAAGAGAGACATACTTTCATGAGGCTCACCAACAGCCTCCTCTCTCCTACTTGTCCTTGTCCAAAGTGACTCTGGCTTGTCTTACTCCACCCCTTAATCTCTCCTACAATTATGTGTATACACCAAAAGATGGAGCCAGCACAGAATAGTGAGAAGGGCCATTTTCCAAGCATATGCTAATGGAGTATTGTCAAATAGGTAATTAGCCTTAAGTGCTTGGTTGTCTGACTCCAGTGCACCTATTCAGAATTTCAGCCCTTTAATAAAATGAATTGATTTTAGAGGTAAATATGATCATAATATTGAATAAGAGGCAAGAAATTGTTTATTTCAACTTGTAATTCAAAATAAAAAAGAAGACAGCCTGGAATCACCTCATATGTACCTTAAATTTTTGAAGAGCATATTTCATTGTATAGAAGGATTAGCAGGCATAATTCTAGGAGGGATAGGAAGCTCTCAAGAATGCAATCCTAAGTGTAAACTCCCAGATCAAAGTTTCTTTGCATAAGAATCTCTTCATTGGTGGAAACTGATTAGTAAATTCTCTGATAAAATAGAAGGATAAAACAGAAAAGTTGGAGAGAAAGGAAGCTTGGTTTTCTGGCTTCCAGATTCCAAAAAAAATGAAACATGATTCCAGAATTTCTTCAGGAACCTGAAGGGAGATAAAGTTTTTATTATAACAAGTTGGTGATAGGCATTGAAGACATCATTGAAGACAAGAAATAGTCCAGAATTTAAAGAAGCAGGTATCTTCACCATATCTTCTCCCCAGAGATAACATTGAGTTATCAGTTTCCACCAATGAGGAAAGGCTTACACAAATGGGCTTTGAGCTGCAGGTTACATTTCAACAAAGAAAGGCAATTACAAAGAGCAAAGAGAAGAGTAGAAAAGAGAAGAAGAGAAGAGAAGAGAAAAGAAAAGAACAGAAGAGACAGAGACAGACAGACATAGAGAAAGAGGCAGAGAGACAGAGGCAGAAAAGATGGAAATAGAGAGGAAGAGGGAGGGAGGGAAGGAGGAACAGAAAGATTAATACAGGGAATTTGTGATCCAAGTGAGACTTTTTTTAGGCAGATAGATAGGTAGACAGACAGATATAGATATAGATATTTATATAGCAAAGAAATTTAAAAAGCTCTTGAAAACAAGGGCCTATAATAGAGGATGAATCTAAGTTGTGTTTAAGCAGAATGTTAGGTATGCTAAAGTTCAAAATGAAGTAAGGCTAGTGGAAAAGGGTAAAAATAACAAATTATATTATCTAAATTAAGAAAAAGAAGAATATCAAAGAAAGGATAAAATTTCAGTTGGATCTCTATGGAAAAGTTATGAGCAAAAGAAAGAACTCAAAATTGATTAATATCTATTTTAAGTTTGCTATGTAAAAGTTCAAGTTCAAATAACTATGTTCAGATGAATTATATACTAGAAGAATGGGTAGATGTGACCACTGAAACATTATTACTTTGAAAAATCATGACAAACAGGAATATTGGTAAAGAAAGTTGGAGGTCAAATGTCACATTAAGAACAATTAAGAGACTAGAGTTTGTAAGTCATTAACTTGGTATTGATTTCTTGAGTGTGTTTGTTTTGGGGGAGTGAGGTGGTAGCATCTTTATTGTCAAAGAGACATCTAAAGAGTAGGATGCATGGATAAGTTATTATTCAGTAGTTTTTCAGTCCTGTTTGACTTAATGACTGCTTTTAATATTTTCTTGGCAAAAATGCTGGATTGGTTTCCAATTTCCTTCTCCAGCTCATTTTAAAAATGAGGAACTAAGAAATACAGGGTTAAGTGACTTGCACAAGACCACACAGCTAGTCTGAGACTAGCTTTAACTCATAAAGACGCGAACACTTCGAGAAGTTAGTGTGTTGATAATTTCAAATTTCATAGGTCCTGGTCAGCCACAACTAAAATAATGAGTTCAATTCTGGACCCTAAATTTTAGAAAGTGTAATAGGTAAAGGCAACTATGTTGATAACAGGTCTCAAGATCATGCTATTGCATGATTGGGTTAGTAAAATTTTTGGGTTAGTAAAAGAAGGTTTAACTTGAAGAAGAAAAGCTTTGGGTAATAACATGATAGTATTTGCCACTATAGGAGAGTCTGTCCCTTGAAATAGGGAATTTGATCCCTGAATGAACATTAGAAAGTTTAATTAGGATTAATGAGTGGAAGTTTGAGAATACTATATCTTTGCTTCCTTACCTATCTTTGGTAGTGTAATAGTAAGTGACACCAATCATTCTTCCAGTTGTTTGGAATTTGTGTAGAAATAGAGGGGAGGGTGGTGATGGAACAATTTGCTCTCCCTCATTTGTGTCCAGCTAGTTCAATAGCTCAACAAAATGATTATGATTTAAGGAGTTCTTCTGTGTGTCAATAAAACAAGATCATCTTATTTTCAAAACTTTCTCTTTCCTTGGCAAAAAAAGAGAGACACTTACTTATATTGACCTTCTAAGCTACCAGATCTTGATATGTAGGTACTATATGTTGCCACTGTCATGAGAAGGAAGCCTGTGGTCCTCCACACAAGACCATGTGTAGAAGTATACCATTTAAGAAAGTTAGAAGCACTACTTTGGACTTTAAGACATGGGCCTTCTGGGAACCTCTTTTGACCATGTTTCATGTTGATAAAGTAAACATCAGCTTAGCTCTATTTTTATATGCTCTCTTTTACAATTGACATTTAAAAGATAGCAATATTCTTTTTTCTCTGTCTTTCCTTCTTCCACTTAAAATGTAATCCCCCAGAGGATAGGCATGAATAGACTATCCTGTTTACTTCTATTTTTAACACCAACTTTTAGTGTAATGCTTGGGTACATAATAAATAATTAAGGCCATAGTGTTCATTTGTCATTTATAGAATGATGCTACATCATCTTTTGGGTTTTAGGGTTATTGTTACAAATTATATTTTATTAGATACGAGAATTTATAATCACCCTCTGATTATTCAAATGCTTGATGCATTTTAACTTATGAGAGCTTTTGTATATTATTGAATTAAGAATTTCTATTCTGGTTCATGTCTCCCTGATCATTCTTATTACACGACTTTTTTTTATCTTGAGCAAAATTGTACTTTTATTTAGCAGGGTTCAGCTTTCAGAAACTACATAGATTTCTATTTAACTTCTGACTCTATAGGTTTGAAATCAGAGAGACTCAGTAACTGATGGTTGAAGATTTTGAAAGTGTAAGGTTAGCTGGCCTCTAAGGTACCTTTCAGCTATAAGTATAGTATTTCAATATCTTTTTTCTTCCTCTTTAAATAATTTTATTGGCCAATTTGGGCACTGTCTGTCTTCTGATCTTCTTCCTCTCTTGACAACAAGACAAATTTGGATTTTGTTGGTAGAAGAACACTAACAATGATGGCTATCCATATGTAGAATGTGTTGCCTGGGGAGATAAAATTCCCATTGCTAAATCTCTCCAATTAGAAATTGTATGAACATTAGTCAGACAGTTTCATTCTTTAGCTATAATGTGGGATATATGATTCCAAAAGTTTCTTTCAATAGTGAAATAATGTGATTTCACATGTTTGAATATGAGTATCTTTTTCAGGGAAGGATGCTAAAAGGTTTAAAAACATGCTTAAAGTAGTGACAACACTGTTGCCTTCTCCTATAACTTCTCCCTTAATATTTCTTAACTCACTTTTTGTTTTTAATTTTTTCTCAAAATACTGATAAAATAGACATTTCCTAACAGATGGGCAATCAATAAATTTAATTGATTGTAGTTGATAAAAAATATCCAAGTCAATAGAAATATCAGATGATTCAATGGAAATAATCTTCAGTTTTTCAACTTGTTTTAATGTATTGGCCAGCAAATTAGTTAGAAATCATTCTCTGTGTAAACATTTTTAAAACATGAATTGATTGATCACATGCTAAAATTACTAATCCTTAGCTTCATATAAATACATCTTAAAAGCTAAAAGGGAACTTTGATTTATTTGAAATATTGAATATGAAATCATATCAGTTAGAAGATAGAAAATTCATATTTTTTTATAACTGGCCAGGAAAGAAGTCTTATGTAATTCACTGTTAAAGGAAATTATTGGCAACAAAAATAATTTCAATTGCATAATTTAAAATATTTATATGAGTAGAAACTAGAGAGTAGAAAAAATGTTGCATCATATTACTAATAAAAATCTGATACTCATGATAAGTAGGAAATTCGCATAAAATGTTATAACAAGGGCCATTCCCTAATAGAATAAGATAAATTGCATAAATAAACACTTCTCAAGAGAATTACAAAATATGAATTTGTGCATGAAAACATTATAATATTCTCCAAATAAGTAATTAGAAGGTGTATAAATTCAGATAATACTGAGGTTTTACTTTGCACCCTGGACATAGAAAAAAATCCACAAATAAAATAGGAATGATTCATATTGGAAAGGCTACACGGCAAGACGGCTACTTAGTAGACTCTTGGTGCAGCTGTGGATTTGTTTATTAACTTTGCATTTCTTTTCAAATTAAACACAGAATAGTACTAAATTCTTTGAACAAGTGATTTTCACTATTAGCCTTATGCTACAAGGACATCAAAAATAGAGGTCTAATTCATATCAAAATATCCATAACAGCAATATTTGTGATGGCAAAGAACTGAAAATGAAGTGAGTATCTTTTGTCTATAGAATGGTAGCAAAATACAGTAAGAGCTAACAAAAAAAGAATATTGAAGGAGAGGGGAGTACAAAGGAAGACGTAAAACTTAGTAAACTATATATATATATAGAGAGAGAGAGAATGCTAAAACAAAAATGTACATGTACATGACAACAATAATGTAAAAGGAAAGATAAAGATCATTAAAAAGGAGTCCATCTACACAAAACTGAAAAACCATTGAAAATACCCTGGAATCAAGAATGCTTCATTTCCTACTCTCATGAAATCATGTCAATGATGCACTGTCAGGTGTGGTGACTTAATCATTTATTGTTGTTTAATTTATTTTTTATTTATTATATTATGATGTTAAATCTGGAAGGGTAGGTATAGAAGGCTTTGTGTCTGTTTGTTTTCTCAGAAATTATTATGACATAAAGACAAAAGGCATAAAGAAAATATAAGCTGACTGGGAGACAGGGTAAACAACATTCTTTGGTTAAGTTACAGTAAAATAATATGTAAAGACTTTATTAAAGTATTTGGAAATTTTCAAGTGAAATATCAGGAATACTTTATTGAAATCAAAGCAGAAATATCCACGGTAATAAGTGCCCTTTCCCTGAATTCTCAGATTTGAGAAATAGACTATATTAAGTCTAAAGTTGTAATGGGCTGAGGTTTGAGTTGATGCACTGAGGTCCCAAGTGCGTGAGGATAAATAGTAATTGGGCTATACTCTACTAATATACATGATTGGATAAAGAATGTTCCCTGCCCACTCTCTGTGCAAGTCCTGATGTGTTGTATAGGAAATGACGATTTTGGTGGGTGGAGGCAGAGAGGGAGACAGGAAGAGAAGCTGGGGGAGATTGGGCCTGGGTTCGAGACTCCGAGCTGCTGGTTGTGTGGCTGCTGGTCGAGCTAGCTTCTTCTTGACTCAGCTGCACACATTGCTATCGCCGATTCTCTTCCACCTCCGATCCTTCTTCACTGAGAATAAAGACTGACGATTTTTCCCTAACCTGAATTCCTGACTCCTGCTGATTTAAAAATACACGATAATCACATAAAGTAAACAACTAAAATTAGTTGTGTGACCATGGAAAAATGACTTAAATTATGAAAGCTTCACATTCTTCTTTCAAAAGAAGATCATAAAGGTATTTATTTCTCAGAGTTTTATGAGGATTAATTGAAATAATTAATAACCTCAGTAAGCTAAGAACTTTTAAAATGTGTAAATATCAATTATTATCAGCAATATACAATAATTACAACAGAATACACTTTAATACCAATAGATTATCAGAATGTCAAATAATTGATATCCTTTTTAGGTCATAATGAATTATTTATTGTTATAATCCTAATGCTAGTGTATATACATTCAATATTATAAAGAGCAAAGTCTCATTTATTATTAATATATATGTTTTTACAATGACACTTTAAAATAACATTCTCTGTCAGAAATCCAATCAAATTATGAATACAATTCAATTGAATTCCATTGTAAAAAACTGTTATTTGAGCCAGAGTGGGGAAAAGAGATGTTATCAGTATAAAGTTTGAGTTAGAAACATAAAAGATCCATCACCAGTATCTATATAATTCAATTTGCTATATAAACAAATCCATCATGTCATCAGAAGCTTTGGACTATATTTTGTTATGTTGATGTGACATACAAAAAATAGTAGATGATGTCCATAATGCAATAAATTATCTACATCTTGTACATTGATGTTTCTCAGCTAATTCTCCCCTATATTAGGGTGAATTGAGAATTATGCAACCCAAGGAGGCAAAAATTGCTTCCATTTCATTATATATATTTATTATTTGGTATTTTCAGAAGGAGTATATATATATATATATATATATATATATATATATATATGCCTTTCTTATAGATTTTTAGGCATGTAGAACTATTTACATATTTCAAAAGTCCACTGAAATTAAGATAACAATGTTCAAAGTGATGCATAATTGATCTTAGTCAAATTTTCAAGCAGCAATTCTACAAATTATGGATTGCCTAATTGCTTTGGGGAAAGTTTTCAAACTGATTAAAAATATGTCAGATGAAGTTAAAAAAGAAAGAGAAGAATTTGCATTAGTCTTGTCAATTTGGCAATATGTTCTCAAAGAAGTGCTTCAAAACTCATTTCTTTCTAATCATCTTCCATAAGCCCAGCTAGATCATAGGTCATCCTTAAATTGTTATCAAAATCCTGAAAAATTTTTTATGAATCATAGTGGATGTTAACATTCCCAAGTAGATGTAAAATAAAGTTTTATGTTTTTTTTTTATTAGATCTTGAAAAGAACCACCAAACTCCATGGAGTTTGGTGGTTCTTTTCAAGATGTAATAAAAATAATAAAATAATAACAGAAAATAAATAATAAAATAATAACAATATGCATATTGACTTAGCCTTAAAATGTAACACTACTGGGGAGCTAACTGGTGTAGTGGATAGAGCACCAGTCCTGAATTCAGGAGGACCTGAGTTCAATTCTGGCCTCAGATACTTAACACTTTCTCACTGTGTGACACTGGGCAAGTCACTTAACCCTAATTGCCTTAGAAAAAAAAAAAAAAGTAACACTATCCATTTTGTTAAATATATCCTTAGTACATTTTAATTTTATTTGGGTTGCAGTGGGGAATGTTACAGGCCCTTAATTGATACCTCTAATCTGAGGCAAACAGGGGGTTATATAGATAGTAAATGTCACATTTGAATTTAGGAAGAGGAGTCTTTCTGATGTCAACCCTACCATTCTATTCACTGAACTACCTACCTGCCTTTTGACCCTGTCAATTTTGCGGGATTATGGAAAATTATGTTAAAATTTGATTGTCTAGAGAATTTAATGACATGCTTGCCCAGGTTTTGTACAATAGACAATGTTCTGGAGCTTTCCCAACCACCAATGGGGGCTATGTGCTTGCTCTTATACTTTCTAAGAATGATGTTTTCTACCACATTAATAAAAGCCTTCAATGAGAACAAAATTTACATCAAAGTGAGATGCTGCACTGATGGTAAATTGAGAAAACTCAATTGACTAAAGTGACATGATAAATAGAGTAGTAGATAATGTCAGCAGAATCTGAAATTAAAATATGAATCTGATAATTACCAAATTTGTGATAATTGCTAAATCAATCAATGTCTCTGAAGCTTAATTTTTCCATCTGTAAAATGGAAGTAATAATTCCCGCCACTCTTACTAGGTTATTTTCACATATAGGTTAAGTAATACACAAATGCCACTTGTCATAATGGGGTTATAATTTAAAAAATATGTATAGATAATAGAAACACAGATAATACAAGATTAGCAAAGTCCTATAGGAGTTGTATCTAAATGATTAAAATTCATTTTAATCTGAAGATTTTAGAGAATGCTGAAAGAAAAAAAAACTTTCATCATCTTGGGAGCAAGAAGATGCAGAAGGGAAATTCATGTTTTTTTTTTGTTTGTTTGTTTAAAATTCTATTTCATTTCCCCTCACTTACATGAAAAACAATTTTAAAAATCATTTTTAAAACTTTGAGATCTTAATCATCTTTTTTTCCTCCCTCCCCATTTGCTTCTTTGAAAAGACAAGCAATTTGATATAGATTATACATGTGTAGTCATGTAAAACATAATCATGTTGTAAAATAAAACAGACAAAAATATCTCAGGAAAACTAAATATAATTTTTTAAAACAAGCTTCAAGCTTAATTTAGACTTTATCAATTTTTCTTTGAAGATGATTAGTGTTTTTCATCATAATTTCTTCAGAATTCATTCATGGTTTATCATGTTACTATATTTCTCTTTCTTTGTTTACAATACATTTCACTTTGCATTAGCTTATGTAATTCTTACTAGTTTTTTTTTTTTTTGAGAGCATCCAGTTCTTCATTTCTTACAGCACTGTAGTATTCCAGCATAATCACAAATCACAGTTTGTTTATTCATTCCTCAATTGATGGGCATCCCCTCAATTTCCAATTCTTTCACCAGAAAGAAGCTGTTACACACATAAATACATAAAAGTTATTTTCTTTTCTCTTCTTTTATTTTTTCTTTTAAATCTCTTTTGGGTTGTAGACCTAGTAATGGTATTCTTAAGTCAAAGGCTAAACGAGATTTTAAACCCTTTTAGGCATACAGGTCTACAGAGTGGGTGAATCAGTTCACTAAAAGTAAATTAACATCTCATATAGGGGAACCTCCCCCATATCCCTTCCACTACTTGTCAATCTAATAGCTATGAAGTAGTACTTCAGATTTGTTTAAATTTGGATTTCTGCAATCAATAATGAGCTGGAACTTTTTTTATGTGACTAAAAATAGCTTCAATTACTTGGAATGTGATTTATATTGTTTGATCATTCATCAGTTGAGGAACTGCACATCTTTTGATAAATTTAAGTCTGTCCTTTATATGGTTGAGAAATGGGGCTTTGTCAGAGAATTCTTCTCCAATTTTTTTTCACATTTACTTTTCTTAACTGTATTTCCCTCTAGTCTATCCTCCATAACATTATTATTTTTTCTTTCTTCTCTTAACCCTCTCCCTGCTCAGATGTGTTTTGCTTCTGACTAACCCCTCTGTCATCAGCTCTCCATTCTATTACCTCCGGCTCTTCTGCCCTTCCACTCCTATTTTCTATAGGGTAAAGTAGATTTCTAAATCCAACTGAGTTTGTATATTATTCCCTCTTTGAACCAGTTCTAATGAGAGAAAGATTTACTACTCCCCTTTACCTCTCCCTTCTTTATCTTCATTGTAATTTTTCTTGGTTCTTTTATGTGAGATAATTTACCCCATTCCACCTCTCCCTTTTCATTTTTCCCAGTACATAGCTATATTACTCATTAATTTTTTAAAGATATTAAACCTTCATATTTACTTCATACCTGTGCCCCCTATCTATATACTCCTTCTAATCATTGTAATAATAAAGTAGTTCTCATAAGCTATAAATATCATCTTTTTATGTGGGAAAATAAACTTTTAAATATTATTAAATCCCTTATGATTTCCCATTTCTGTTTACTTTTTTAAAATTAAAGCTTTTTATTTACAAAGCATATGCATGGATAATTTTTCCAACATTGACCCTTGCATCACCTTTTGTTCCAAATTTTCCCCTCCTTCCCCCCATCTCCTCCCTTAGCTAGCAGGTAGTCCAATACATATTAAATATGTTTAAATACATGTTAGATCATATATACATATATACATATATATATATATATATATAATTATCTTGTTGTACAAGGAAAAATCAGATCAAGAAGAAAAAGAAAAACTAAGAAAGAAAACAAAATGTAAGCAAATAACAACAGAGTGAGAATGCTATGTTGTGTTCCACACTCTGTTCCCATGGTTCCCTCTCTGGGTGTAGATGGCTCTCTTCATCACTGCACAAGTGGAACTGGTTTGAATCATCTCAATGTTGAAGTGAGCCACGTGCATCAGGAAACATATAATGTTTCCTGGTTCTGCTCATTTCACTTAGCATCAGTTCATGTATGTCTCTCCAGGCCTCTCTGAAATCATCCTGCATCTTACAGAATATAATTATTCCATAGCATTTATATACCATAACTTATTCAGCCATTCTCCAATTTATATGCATCCACTCAAATCTGTGTACTTCTTTATGCTTCTGTAAAGTCTTGTGTTTGAAAGTCAATTTTTCTATTCAGCTCTGGTCTTTTCATCAATAATGATTGAAAGCCCTCTAATTTATTGAACGTACGTTTTTTCATGTGAAGGGATTTACTCAGTTTTACTGGATAGGTGATTCTTGGATGTAATTTTTGTTCAGTTGCCCTCTGGAATATCATATTTCAAGCCCTCTAGTCATTTAATGTAGAAGCTGTTAAATCTTGTGTTTTCCTAACTTTAGTTCCATGATTCTTAAATTGTTACTTTTTGGCTGCTTGCAATATTTTGTTCTTTATCTGGAAGATCTGGATTTTGGCTATAATATTTCTGGGAAATTTGTTATGGGGTCTCTTTCAGGAAATGAATGATGGATTTTTTTCAATTTTATTTTATACTCTTGTTCTAAAATATCAGAGTAGTTTTTCTTGATATTTTCTTGAAACACAACATCTAGGGCTTTTTTAATCATAGTTTTTGTGTAGTCCAATAATTTTTAAGTTAGTTCTCTTTCATCGATTTTCCAAGTCATTTGTTTTTTTTTCCCCAATGGAGTATTTCACATTGTCATTTTTTATTCTTTTAGTTTTGTGTTATCCTTTCTTGATTTCTTGTGGTTATTAGGATCCATTGCTCAATTTTAATCTTTAAGGAAGCATTTTTTTAGTGAGCTTTTGTATCTCCTTTTCCTTTTATCCAAATTCACTTTTTTTTAGAACTACTTTATTTTTTATTATTATTACTTTTTATTGACAGAATATATGTATGGATAATTTTTTACAACATTATCCCTTGCACTCATTTCTGTTTCTACTTTTCCTTTCCGTCCCTCCACTCCCTCCCCTACATGACAGGCAGTCTTATACATGTTAAATATGTTATAGTATATCCTAGATACAATATATGTGTGCAGGACTGTGCAATTCTCTTATTGCACAAGAAGAATTGGATTCAGAAGGTAGAAATAATCTGGCAAGAAAAACAAAAAATGCAAAGAGTTCACACTCATTTCCCAGTGTTCCTTCTCTGGGTGTAGCTGATTCTGTCCATCATTGATCTATTTAAACTGAATTAAATCTTCTCTTTGTTGAAGAAATCCACTTCCATCAAAATACATCCTTATACAGTGTTGTTGTTGAAGTATATAATAATTGCCTGGTTCTGCTCATTTCACTCAGCATCAGTTCATGTAAGTCTTTGCAAGCCTCTCTGTAAACAGTGAAAGTGGATATTAGCAGCTGACCAGTGAATAGCCCCACATAGACTAGAAGTGTTTCTGCCCTGGAAGCAAATTGCTGTGGAAGTTCTATTGCCCCAGGCCAAGTCCCCCACTGTGCAGATTAGAGGCTGCCCTGGACTGTGCCCCCCTGCTGTGCAGGTTCATAACTGCCCCAAGGAAAAGCCCTGTATTGAGGGTTGGGGCTGCACATTTGTGCTGTGATCTGTGCTGATTCACTTTGGGTTTGGGGTTTGGGGGATAGCCAGATCCTGTTAGGTTCTGGCATTTTTTAGAGTGGCTTTGATTTGTCTCCTGATCTACTGTTTTGCAAGCAGGGCAGAGCAATCAGTCTATGTCAGTGTTTTCCCTGTAATTTTTCTAACCACAGAGACCACTCCTGCCTGATCTGCACAATATGCTAGCCTCTAATTCTCTATCCCTGCCTGTGCTGGTCTGTTCCTGCCCCTCAGGACAAACCTTTTCTGACAAAATTCCAGATTATCTTCCATTGGTAAATTGTTATACTTCTAATCTCATGGATTTTACCAGTCAAGCGCTATTTTTGAGGCTAAATTTAATAATTGATTGTGAGGGTATGAGAGAACTTAGAAAGTCATGTGTGCCTTCCCTGCCATCTTGGCTCTGCCACCAATTATGCTTTTTAAGGAGATTTTCTCCTCCATTTTTTTTGTACTTACTTTCCCATTTGGCCTGCTATGTTTTTAAGATGTTATTTTCTTCCATAATTTTTGTGTCTCCTTTACCAAGCTATGCAATCATTTTTCATAATTTTCTTACCTTACTCTTCTTTCCAGTTTTCTCTCTAACTTTATTACTTGATTTTAAAAATCCTTTTTTTGAGTTCTGCCAATTCATATTTTTCTTGAAGGCCTTTTTCTGTTGTTTGCCAATTTCAACAGCCTATGAGTAGACTTGTAACTCCTTGTTAAAGTAGGGTCCTGTTAAAGTAGGATACAGAGTGTAATGTCCCAGGCTTTAGGGGTTTTGTGCAGCTGTTTCCAAAGATAATTTTAGGGACCTGTAAATTTGCAGTTCTTCCAAAGTGGTATGATCTATGGAAAAGTATGTTTACTTCACTTTTGGTCTGAGCTCTCATCTATGAACAACTACAAGCATTTTTTCCTCCTTGATCTATGAAAAGGATTTCTTTGCAATGTGGTATTCAGACTGGTGTGCCAGTATTTTTCCCCTCTCTGGAGTTGTCATCTAAGACGGTGACCTAGTTCAAAAGCACCAGAGTTCCATCTCAGTGCTAGAAAAGAGAACCCTAATCTTCTGGCCAATTGTTTGACTCCTTTAACATATGTGGGCTGAAAGCTCCAGAAGTAGCTTTTCTGGCTGCAGATTCAGTAACTCCTAAGGGCTGCGTCTGATTTGTGAGGCCAGTGTTGTGCTGCTGCAGCCTATACTAGACTGTGGTTCTCTGTTATCTAGGTGTGACAGAATTTTCCTGATGATCTTTGAAGCTGTCTTTGGGGTCTGTGAAAAGTCTACTAACTGCCACTGCTGCCACAGATTCAATTGCCCCGAGGTCTGCTCCTGGTTTGCTGGGTCCTGGTCTGTGCTGTTATTGTCTGTGCTGGACTGTATTCCTTCACTCTGTTGTGACAGATATTTCCTGCCAACCTTTTAAGGTGTCTTGATCTAGAAAATAGTTTTGCTCACTCTTTTTGTGACTTCTAAAACTCTAAAATTTCTTTAGAGTAATTTTTTAAGGTGTTCAGAGGCTTATGTGGAAGAATTTAGGTTTTTCCTGCTTTTATTCTGCCATTTTGGCGATGCAATCTGTCATCACATTGTTTTAGATAATCAGATATTAATAGATAATTGATGAAATAGTGATTCAACTCCTTTTCAGTTTCTATGTTCTAAATCAAGAATATTGATTTTCAGACCTACATTGAAGATAGATTAAATATGTAAAATACATAATTCAAGGAAAAATAAAGGAATGGAAAAAAAAAAAAACTTAGCTGTCCTCAATGGCTGACATTTATGTCACATATTTACAAAGTTTTGTTTTTTTTTTAAATTTCATCCAGACAACATCTTTTTGAGGGAGATGAAACTACTATTTCCATTTGAAAACTGAAGAAACTGAGTTTAAGAAAGATTCAGTGACTTTCTCAGGGTAATACAGCTAGTAAATATATAAGGCAGGGTTCAAGCTCAAGTATTAATTACTTTAAGTTCTATGTTCTACTCAACTATCTTTATAAAATCTGATAAATTATACTTGAGGGTTGTCATGCAAATTAAATAAATTAGCATTTATTAAGCCATATATTACAGGCAGTGTTAACCATTAAGAAGACAAAAATTAGCAAAAAGAAATGCAGTTTCTTCCCTCAAGAGATTTATATTCTAATGGAGGAACACAACATATAATAGAATGCTAAAAGAGGAGTGAGGGAGTGAGAAGTCGTCTGGCACAATGGTATGATAGAATAAATCTGTAGTATATCCTGGAGAGGAATGAGATCTGGCTAACTTGGTTACAGTGTTTACATGGAGATTCTGGAAGGGGCCATCCAAGCAGATGTAAAGGACTCAAAGTATACTTCTAGGGTATAAATTTCAGGATTAAATTGAGCTTAGAATAAAGGTTTCTTGGTTAGGGTAGAGAAAACTTAAAAGTGCAGCCTGGAGAGGAGTGAGGATGGTAAAACTGTGATTACTTAACTGGGATTATTAAAGTTTGAGATCTGGACAAATGGTAGAGGTAGTGCTCAGATAAAGATGGTAAATATACCCAATTTTCAATAAGTAGAATATTGGGGCTCTTTTCCTCTCTTTTTTTTCCTCTCCTTCCCCTTCTATCATTCTTCCTTCTCCTGTTATTTTTTCCCTTCTGGGTCTCATATCTTTATTCTTTTTCTCCTTTTCTTTCATCTAGACTTTAACACTTCTCTTTGTACATAGTATGCACCTAATAAATGCTTGTTAACTGATTACAGGAAATTTCCCTTTGAAGTAATTTTTTCTATTAATACAAAATAGCAAATGGTCCATAATCTATATTCTTAGGAAACTGCCTTAAATTGGTGTGATGACTTCTCTAAGGTTACATTGTCATGGAAAGAAGGACTTGAAACGAACTATTTCTGACATTTAGGCTAATTTTAAAATTATTATTACTAAAGCCTGATTCTAATGAGGGTGGATTATTCAAATAATAAATTGAAGACTTTATCATATTTTTATTAATTGAGAATTTAATAATGTTCTAATTTCCATAATTATTTAATTATTTTATATATAATTCTTATATCTCCAGAGATAGTCTAAGTTTCAAAAATTAGAGACCACACTATTAATTTTAATCACATCCTTTAGTATCTTGCATGGTGCTATGTATAAAGCAAATACTCAGTCAAAATAATGGATACATTAATGCACATAGAGATAAATGAATGATAGAATGAATGAACATTTTAATGAGATAGATATGGATTGAGAATCTGCATTTCTAGATGTCAAGATTATGTTTCCATAATGAACATCTCCGTATCCTTACTCTCAACTGCTCCTCATTTCTTGGCACTCTGACCCTCAGTCTCATTATTCCAATGAAACTATCATCTTCAAATATACCAATAATAACTTAATCGCCAAATACTCTTTTCTCAATTTTCTTCTTTCCTAGAATCTCTCTATGCTGCTTTTAACTCTGTTGACCACATTCTCCTTCTAGATATTTAGCTCTTTTTTGAACATTCATAAAAGTGCTTAACACCTAGTTAACTTTCTACATGTTTGAGAACCTGTTAGACTCTTCTTCTGAATCATTATCTATATTATATGTGTCAGTTCAATGAGATGCCTACAAAACTCCCAAGTGCATTTGAACCAGATTAAAATATAATTAGAAATTATTCAACAATATAAATAAACATACAATACAATATAGGTAATATTATATTTTAAAATTAAGTATCCACAAGGATCCTTTTGTACAGATTTGTAACTCCTAGTTACATACCACTGATACATACCATCCCTTCTAAGTACAGGTGGTTCCAACAATACATTTCTGGACCCTATTATCTTCTCTGTCTTTTTTTTTTTTTTAGTGATATGATCAGTTCCCATGAAGGTGCTGCCTTAGAGATGTAAATATTCAGCTCCAATTTTTATCCTGTTTCAATTCAGTATCACTGATTGCTATTATTATTTTGTGTCCAGACTAGCAATCTGGAGGATCTTGTTACCAGCCCGTGTCCTTGGTCTTAGAAGAGGAGTAAAGAGACAGGACTCATATGGATGGTCAAACATGGAATCCATTTATTCCAAATTCTCTCAGCCTTATATATCCTAATAACCTTTTATAATCATAGCACACTGCACATGTGCTAACTATATACTGCACATGCGGGACCACATAAACAACTTGCTATTGTATGCAGATTATCCTTTGCCACTTGGTATCACTTTAATTACAACACAGTTTGTCACTGCCCCCTGACTTCTCAGGAAGGCCAAGAGCCCTTAGGGAAGATGAAGATCTGAACCAGACATTGTCAGCGCATTCCAGGCTGGAGGAAGGGTCTTATACCTCACTTTTCCCACTCTGTGGCCTTCTACATTATTAGTATTATTATTATTAAATAACTCAATCCAGGTGTCTTAGAGACACCCGAATAGCAATCTGTCTCAAGTCCAATCCATTGTCTTTTCCCATAAACACAGCCCTGTTCCAAACTTATCTATTTATGTTGATAGTACCATCATGTTTCCATGGGTCCCAGGTTGATACTCTAGAATTTTTCCTACCTCATATTTTCTGTATCCATATAAATCACATATCCAGCAATTGCCAAGTCATGTTGTTTCTATATCCACAACATCTTTTATATTCATCCCTTTGTCTTTTTTGTTAAGTTTATTTATTTTTACTACACATTACTTTATGAATCATGTTGGGAGAGAAAAATCTGAACGAAAGGGGAAAAAAATATGGGCGAGATTAAAAAAAAAGAAATGAACATAGCATGCATTGATTTAAATTCAGTCTCTTTAGATCTTTTTTCTGATTGCAGATGGCATTTTCTGTCCAAAGTCTATTGAAATTTCTTTGGATCACTAAACTGCTTACATGAACCAAGCCTTTCTTAGTTGATCAACCCACATTCTTGCTGTTACTGTAGATAATCTCTTCCTGTTTCTGCTCATTTCACTCAGAATTAGTACATGTAAATCTTTCCAGGTTTTTCTCTAATCAGCTTTTTAATCATTTTCTATAGAACAATAATAGTCCATGACATTCATGTACCAGAGTTTTTAGTCATTCCCCAATTGATGGGCATTCAACTTTTCAATTTTTGTTACCATGAAAAGAGCAGCAACAAAATTTTTTGTGTTTATGGGTCCTTTTCCCTCATTATGATTGATTTTCTTGGCATATAGATACAATAATGGCACTGCTAGGTCAAAGGGCATGCATGATTTGATTGTCCTTTGAGAATAGTTCCAGATAGTTCTCCAGAATGATTGGATTATTTCTCAACTTCACTAACAATGCATCCAAGTCCCAGTTTTCTCATATCCCTTCCAACTTTTATCATTATCTTTTCCTGTTATTTTAGCCAATCTGAGAAGTGTTAGATGGTACCTCAGAATTGTTTTAATGTGCATTTATTTAATCAATAGTGATTTAGAGCATGTTTTCCATAGAATTATACATCGCTTTAATTTTATGATCTGAAATTATTTGTTCATATTCTTTGACAATATATCAATTAGGGAAGGAATTGGGTTCTTATAAATTTCACATAGTTCTTTACATATTTAGAAATGAGACTTTAAATTGGAAATACTGGTTGTGAAGATTCCCCTTTCTCCCCCTCCCCCAGCTTTGGACTTCCCTTTCAATCTTGTTTCTATTGGTTTTGTTTGTGCAAAAACTTTTTAAATTAATGCAATGAAAATTCTCCATTTTGCCTTTGATCATGTTCACTAGTTCTTCTTTGAGGTCAAATACCTCCCTTCTCCAAAGATCTGATAGGCAAGTTATTCCTTTTTCTCCTAATTTCTTTATGACATCATTTTTTAAAAAATAGCTTTTTATTGATAGAACACATGCCAGGGTAATTTTTTACAACATTATCCCTTGCACTCACTTCTGTTCCGATTTTTCCCCTCCCTTCCTCCACCCCCTCCCCCAGATGGCAAACAGTCCTATACATGTTAAATAGATTACAGTAGATCTTGGATACAATATATGTGTGCAGAACTGAACAGTTCTCTTGTTGCTCAGGGAGAATTGGATTTAGAAGGCATAAATAACACGGGAAGAAGAACAAAAATGCAAGCGGTTTACATTCGTTTCCTAGTGTTCTTTCTTTGGGTGTAGCTGCTTCTGTCCATGCTTGATCAATTGAAACTAAGTTAGATCTCTTTGTCAAAAAAATCGACTTCAATCAGAATACATCCTCATACAGTATCATTATTGCAGTATATAATAATCTCCTGGTTCTGCTCATTTCACTCAGCATCAGTTCATGTAAGTCTCACCAATCCTCTCTGTATTCATCCTGCTGGTCATTTTTTACAGAACAATAATATTCCATAGCATTCATATACCACAATTTACTCAACCATTCTCCAATTGATGGGCATCCATTCATTTTCCAGCTTCTAGCCACTACAAACAGGACTGCTACAAACATTTTGGCACATACAGGTCCCTTTCCCTTTTTTAGTATCTCTTTGGAGTATAAGCCCAGTAGAAACACTGCTGGATCAAAGGGTATGCACAGTTTGATAACTTTTTGAGCATAGTTCCAAATTGTTCTCCAGAATGGCTGGATGTGTTCACAATTCCACCAACAATGTATCAGTGTTCCTGTTTTCCCACTTCCCCTCCAACATTCTGCGTTATCTTTCCCTGTCATTCTAGCCAATCTGACAGGTGTGTAGTGATATCTCAGAGTTATCTTAATTTGCATTTCTCTGATTAATAGTGATTTGGAACACTCTTTCATATGATTGGTAATAGTTTCATTTTCATCATCTGAAAATTGTCTGTTCATATCCTTTGACCAATGGCATCATCTTTTATGCCCAAATCATGTATCCATTTTGACCTTATTTTGAT
The DNA here is from genome assembly GCF_902635505.1 of Sarcophilus harrisii. Lineage (NCBI taxonomy): Eukaryota > Metazoa > Chordata > Mammalia > Dasyuromorphia > Dasyuridae > Sarcophilus > Sarcophilus harrisii. The sequence continues at coordinate 166,209,177 of NC_045430.1, forward strand.
ATTGGATGTGAGATGTAGGTCTGTGCTGATTTTCTGACATAGTATTTTCTATTTTTTCCAGAATTTTTTTTTATTTTTGCAAATAGTGAGTTCTTATTCCAGAAGTTTGGGAATTTATCAAATACTAGATTGCTATAGGCCATGATTATTGTGTCGTGTATCCACTGATCCACCACTCTGTCTCTTAGCCATTATGACATTGATGTTTTATAATATATTTTTACATTTGGTACTGCTAAGCCACCATCCTTTGTATTTTTTAAATTAATTCCCTTGATATCCATGACCTTTTGTTTTTCCAGATGAACGTTGTTATAATTTTTTCTATTCCTATAAAATAATATTTTGGCAGTTTGATTGGTATGGCACTGAACAAGTGGACCAATATAGGCAGAATTGTCATTTTTATTACATTAGCTCTATCTATTGTTTAGATCTGATTTTATTTGTGTGAGAAGTGCTTTGTAATTGTGTTCATATAATTCTCATGTTTGTCTTAGCAGGTAGAACCCAATGGAAATTTTTCTTTTTCATCAGGTTAACCAAAGATTTTTGTATTTTTTTTATAAACCAATTCAGTTTTATTAGTTCAATAGTTTTCTTAGTCTCTATTTTATAAATCTGTCCTTTGCGTTTCACAATTTCTAATTTGGTATTTATTAAGGAATTTTCAAATTGTTCTTTTTCTAGATGTTTTAATTGCCTGCCTAATTTATTGATCTACTCTTTCTCTATTTTATTCATATAGCTATTTAGATAATGTTTATATCATCAGAGGTCATCAACTGCTTTTTTTCAATGAGTATTTCCCCTCCATTTCTAGAATCGGGGGCAGTTTCCTTCATGACCTCTTGTAGAATGCTATCTCATCTCTGTTTATGGTTATGGCCTTCAGATAGGCCAATAGTTTTTTTTTTTTTAAATTATTTTAACAAATTTTTATTGACAGAACCCATGCCAGGGTAATTTTTACAACATTATACCTTGCATTCACTTCTGTTCTGATTTTTCCCCTCTCTCCCTCCACCCCCTCCCCTAGATGGCAAACAGTCCTACATATGTTGAATATGTCACAGTATATCCTAGATACAATATATGTGTGTAGAACCAAACAGTTCTCTTGTTGCACAGGGAGAATTGGATTCAGAAGGTAGAAATGACCCATGAAGAAAAACAAAAATGGAAATAGTTTACATTCATTTCCCAGTGTTCTTTGTTTGGGTGTAGCTGCTTCTGTCCAACATTAATCAATTGAAACTGAGTTAGATCTTCTCTTTGTCAAAGAAATCCACTTCCATCAGAATACATCTTCATACAGTATCATTGTTGAAGTATATAATGATCTTCTGGTTCTGCTCATTTCACTTAGCATCAGTTCATGTAAGTCTTTCCAAGGGGTCAATAGTTTTTAAATTGTCCCTTCTAGATCTATTTTCTGTCAATGAGGTATTTTGCATTTTACCCCATTTTTTCATTCTTTTTAGTTTATTTAACTGATTCTTGCTGTCTCATAAAGTCATTCTATTTGTCCTGTTGTAGTTTTAATGTGTGATGTTTGTTAGTTAACTGTTGTGGTTCTTCCATTGGTTTATTCTCCTATTAAAGGAGTTTGTAACTTTAGATATTTTTTTCTTTCCCCTGCCCCCCCAAATTGTTGATGCTTTCAAGTATAATTCTCATTTTTTCCTATTTTTTTCTTCTACTTTTCTTATTTGCTTTTTGAAGTCTTCTATGAGCATTTTCAAGAAGCTTCTTTGGGCTTCAGACTAATTTTATCTCACTCTTTGAGATTTCTTCTATGGACATTCTTTACTTTAAGTTTGTGTCTTGTTTTATCCTGTCACCATAATAGCTCTTTAAGGTAGAGATACTTTGTATTTCTTGCTCATTTTCTTTTCTTTTCTTTTGGTATTTCCTCCTTTATTTATTTTTTTGTTTTGTTTTGTTTTGTTTTGCTTTGCTTTTGTGTTTTTTTACTTTTTAGGTGGTGCTCTGCTTTTGGGGTAAAAGTGATGCTACCTCAAGCTTTCATACAGCTCTGAGCCTTGACTTTGAGCATAGGGGCCCCTTGTGTTTGTAGGGGATATTTTTGCCTGCTCTGTTCAGGAACAGACTGGTTTCTCAGAGTTTTCTTCCTGAACTGAGACTGGAAGCTGCCCCACTGATTTGCTGCTTTACTGAGCCAGGACTAAGCATCTTAGTTGCTGATGTACTTTGATGAAGCCCCTCTCACTGGCTTTCCCAGAGTCTGTCTGACTTAGGCTGAACAACTTTTTCACTCTTTCTTGAAGTTTTTTCAATCACTCTTGAGCTGGAAAGTGATTTTATTTCATCAGACTCTGTTCAGAGACTTGGTTTCAGGTGGTTTTTGAGGGAAACTGGGAGAGCTTTAGCAGCTTCCAGACTTCATACTTCCATCTTGGCTCCACCCCCAGAATTTATCTTTCTTTTTTATTAACACCATCTTAGTTCATAACCTGATTACCTCTCTCTTAGAAAAATACAATGTCCTCATAATTAGACTCTTGGTTTCAACTTTGTACTCCCTTCATTCTTTTCACTAATCAGCTTCCAATGTAATTTTCCTTGAGGATAGATTATGTTACTCTCATTCTCCTAATCCAGTGATTTTTATTGCCTCTAAAATAAAGTATAATCATGTCAGTTTGCCTTATAAAGCTATTCATAATGTTGTTTCAATATACATTACCAGTTTGATTATACATTACTTCCCTCTCCACATTCAATGTTTCAGCCAAATTAGTTTCTCTGTTCTTCAACAGGTCAATATGTCTGTCATCTTCATGTTTCTGATTTGAATGTACTCTTTCCTATATATTCCTTTAAGACAAAGTGCAAATAGAACCTTCAACAAGAAAACATTTTTTATCTCCCCATCTACTAGTGTTGGTTTTTTTCCCTTTCTAACTACCTTTTTAAAAACCATCTTAGGGGCCTTCCGGCCAAGATGGCAGCGAGGAGGCACACAGCTGTGCAAGCTCCACGGTTTTTCTCAGAATTCACTTCATGACAAGCCTCTGAATTAATGCTTGACTGAAAAAAAACCCCACAAATATACCAAGAGAAGACATCCTTGGAAATTCCCGGAAAGGTTGTTTTGGCTGAGGTGGGGGACGGTTTTAGATCGGGTGGCTGAGGGCCTGAAAAGCGGCAGGCACTTCCACAGCTGAGCAGACTGGAGGGGTGGGTGTGATTCATGTTCTGCAGGGAGAGCTTTGCACGGATTGGATACTTTGCCCTGGCAGCAAGCTGCCCAGCAGAAGCTAAAAACCCAGGGGTGAAGAATACAACCTCAAACAGCTGGGTTTCTCAAGACCTGGACCCTCTCCCACAATTCCCGCCTTGGAGTCTCAGGGCTGGCACAGCACATCCTGCTAGTGCCTCCCTTGCCCTCAGTCTGTAGAGGAAGCCGTAAACCCCCAGCCCCTCCCCAAAAAAAGCAGATTCCATTTGGGTTTTTTTTTTCTTTCTATTGTCTCTCATTCTTCTCTAACAAAATGGCAAAAATTTGAAAAGGACATTAAAATTGACAGCTTCTATTGGATAGAGGCAGACTCTAAACCCGGGGACTAAAAAACAGCTGTCTCCAGGTGAATCTCCACAGGAGATCATCTGTTCCTCAGCACAGATAACTCATGAAGAAATTAAAAAGCCTACAAAGAGCTAGAAGAAAAAAGAAAAGGAGGGGAGGCTTGGCAAGAGGTCTGGAGAAGTCACCACTCACTTAAAGATAGAATGGATAAAGAAATCAAACCTAAAAATAGGTTAGTGAACTGGAAAAGAAAATAGCTCTAAAAAACAAAATTGGTGAAATGGAAAAAAAAATTCCAAGAACAAAACAAACAATTGGACAATTAGAAAAATATATTTAAAAAGTGAGTGAAGAAAATACTTCATTGAAAATCAGAATCGAACAAATGGAACTGAATGATTCAAGGAGACAACAAGAATCAGTCAAGCAAAACCAAAATAATCAAACAATGGAAAATGTGATCTCCTGGTCCTGCTCATTTCACTCAGCATCAGTTCGTGTAAGTCTCTCCAGGCCTTTCTGAAATCATCCTGTTGGTCATTTCTTACAGAACAGTAATATTCCATAATATTCATATACCACAATTTATTCAGCCATTCTCCAACTGATGGATATACATTCAGTTTCCAGTTTCTAGCCACTACAAAAAGGGCTGCCACAAACATTCATGCACATACAGGTCCCTTTCCCTTCTTTATAATCTCTTTGGGATATAAGCCCAGTAGTAATACTGCTGGATCAAAGGGTATGCACAGTTTGATAACTTTTTGAGCATAGTTCCAAACTATTCTCCAAAATGGTTGGATTCGTTCACAACTCCACCAACAATGCATCAATGTCCCAGTTTTCCCACATCCCTCCAACAATCATCATTATTTTTCCTGTCATCTTAGCCAATCTGACAGGTGTGTAGTGGTATCTTAGAGTTGTCTTAATTTGCATTTCTCTGATTAATAATGACTTGGAGCATCTTTTCATATGACTAGAAATAGTTTCAATTTCTTCATCTGAGAATTGTCTGTTCATATCCTTTGACCATTTTTCAATTGGAGAATGGAGCATCTAAATTCTTAAAAGAGAAATTAAGAGAGTTGCAAGAATAGACAGCAAAAATTAATAGTGGGAGATCTCAACCTTGCACTCACAGAATTAGATAAATCAAACTACAAAATAAATAGGAAAGAAATCAAAGAGGCAAATAGAATACTAGAAAAGTTAGATATGATAGATCTCTGGAGAAAACGAAATGGAGACAGAAAGGAGTACACTTTCTTTTCAGCAGCTCATGGAACCTATACAAAATTTGACCATATATTAGGACATAAGAACCTCAAAATCAAATGCTGTAAGGCAGACATAGTAAATGCATCCTTTTCAGACCACGATGCAATAAAAATTACATTCAACAAAAAGCCAGGGGAAAGTAGACCAAAAAATAATTGGAAACTAAATAATCTCATACTAAAGAATGATTCAGTGAAACAGCAAATCATAAACATAATTAATAACTCACTGAAGAAAACAACAATAATGAGACATCATACCAAAATATGTGGGAAGAAGCCAAAGGAACTTCAAAGTAATGTTGCTAATTGGTGGAAAAATGTTTGGTTCATACCTTTTAGAGAGGCCATAAGATCTAACTACTCAATGGAGTTCACAGTTTTGGGAGAGTTCAGGGTAGTAGAGATCTGAATTTACACCTCCCTTTAACCAAGAGAGCACTTGGAGATAAAGAATCCCTCTCCCTCCAGAAGGTGAAGTTTACCTTTGGGGATCACATATATAGATCTTGAGCTTGAGTTTTTTTTGGGACCGGAGACAGAGACCTGGAGGAAAGCCTACAAACCCATTCTTTGAGGCAAGAGAGATTGTTGTATCTTCTACCTTGGTGCGGCTGGAGGCTGAAGAAAGCAGAGGCAGAAGCAAGGACAAAGCTGCAGGATCCTTGGCCAGACAGAGAGTTGGCCCAACTAACTGGGCTAATTTGAAAAAATAAACGTTTATTTTTACCAGTCGATTTTGGAGATATTGATTATAACTGAAACTAATGTTTTAAAAAAACCTTCACAGAAAAATACCTTCAAAAATATAGCCTGCCCAGATTAACAGAGGAAGAAGGAAATATGCTAAACAGTCCCATCTTAGAAAAAGAAATAGAAAAGTTTATTAACAACTCCCTAAGAAAAATACCCTGACCAGATGGATTTAAGAATTTACCAAACATTTAAAAAAATTAACCAATGCTATATGAACTATTTGAAAAATAGATTGAAGGATCCTACCAAACCCTTTTACGACACAGACATGGTATGAACCTAAACGGTAGGTGAAAACAGAGAAAGAAAATTATGACCAATCTCCCTAATATATTAATGCTAAAACTTAAACAAAATATTATCAAAAGATTACAGAAAATCCCCAGGATAATACATAATGACCAAGTAGGATTTATACCAGGAATGAGGGCTGGTTCAATATTAGGAAAACATTAATAATTGACTATATAATAACCAAACAAAAAAACCATTGATATCCTCAATAGATGCAGAAAAAGCAGATAAAATCCAACATCCATTCCTAATAAAAAATTTATGAGACAGGAATAAATTATTTTCTAAAATAAGGGAGATATATTTAAAACTGTAAAGCATCATATGCAATGGGGAAAATTAACCCTTCCTAAGATCTAGGAATCAAGCCCACTATCACCATTATTATTCAATATTGTATTAGAAACACTAGCCTTGGCAATAAGAGTTGAGAAAGAGATTAAAGGAATTAGAGTAGGCAATGAGGAAATCAAACTATCACTCTATGCAGATGATATGATAGTATACTTAGAAAACCCCAGATTCCACTACAAAGCATTAAAATAACTAACTTTAGAAAGTTGCAGGTATAAAACAACCCCAGAAATCCTGATTTTTAACATCACCAAAAAAATCCAATAGCAAGAGATAAAAGAGTCCATTAAAATAACCAAAAAATAAAATATTTGGGAATCTAGCTACCAAAGGAAAGTTAGGAATTAAGATAAAATTCAAAAATATTTCACACAAATAAAGTAGACTTAAATAATTGAAAATGTTAAGGTTCTTGGATAGCTAAAATATAATAAAGATGAAATCCCCTGTAATCTATTTATCTAGTGCTATAAACGATTTCCAAGAAAATATTTTAATGATCTAAAAAATAACAAAAAAATTATATGGAATAATAAAAGGTAGAATCCTAAAATTTAAAATAAAAAATCAAATGGGGTTTTAGCTGTACTTGATCTAAAACTATATTAAAAGAGCAGTCACCAAAACCATTTAAATTTTTAAGAAATAATAAGTTGATCATGGAAAAGGTTAGGTTCAAAGAAGAAAGTCAACTATAGAGTTTAGTGTTTGACAAACCAAAGATCCTTATTTTGGGATAAGAATTATTATTTGACAAAAACTGTGATAACTAGAAATTAGTATGGGAAATTGGAAAAGGATCAACACTTAACACCGTATACCAAGATAAGATCAAAATGGGTCCAGATTTAGGCATAAAGAACAAGATTATAAAAAATTGAGGAACATGGATAGTTTATCCAGACTTGAAGAGGAAGAAATTTGTGACTAAAGACGAACTAAAATTATTGATCAAAAAAGAAAAATTTGATTAATGAAATTAAAAGCTTTTGTAAAACAAAACTAATGAAACAAGATTAGAAGGGAAGCAAAAAACTAAAATTACAGTTAAAGGTTCTGATAAAGGCCTTATTTCCAAAATATATAGAGATTTGACCTCCAACGATAAACGGTCAAAAGAATGAAAGACAATTTTCAGATGATGAAATTGAAACTATTACCACCTATGAAAGATGTTTCAAATCACTATTAATCAGAGAAAGGAAATTAAGACAAATCTGAGATATCACTACAAACCTTCATTTAAGATGAAGGGAAAAAAAACGAATGTTGAAGGATCTAAAACTGGGACACTGATGCATTGTTTGGGGAGTTTGGGAAGAATCCAACCATTCTGGAAGCAACAATTATCCAAAAGTTTAAACTTACCCTTTTACCCAGCAGTACACTATTGGGTTTATACCCCCAAGGAGATACTAAAGAAGGGAAAGGACCTTGTCAAAATGTTTGTGGCAGCCCTGTTTTATGGCTAGAAACTGGAAAAACGAATGGATGCCCTTCAATTGGAGAAATGGTTTAAATTGTGGTATATGAAATTATGGTGATTGTTCTATAAGAAAGACCAGCAGGATGAATCAGAGATTTGAGAGACTTAAGAACTAATGCTATGAAATGGGAAACCAGAGATCATTTATACTTCAACAACGATACTGTATGAAGATGTTTTGATCGAAGTGGATTTTTTGACCAAAGACCCAATTATTCCAATTGAATTGATGGAAGAAGCAGTTACAATCAAAGAAAGAACATGGGGAATGATTGTAAATGTTTGATTTTTTTGTTTTCTTCCCGGGGTTTTTTTACCTTCTGAATCCAATTTTCCGTGCAAAAAAAGAACTGTTTGGTTCTTGATAATAATTGTATGTAGGATATACTGGACATATTAAATATATAGGGACTGCTTGCCATCTAGGGGGGTGGGGGAGAGGGGGAAAATCGGAACAGAAGTGAGTGCAAGGCATAATGTTGTAAAAAATTACCCTGGCATGGGTTCTGTCAAGAAAAAATTATTATAATAAATAAAAAATAAACATTTAAAAAAAGATTTATTTTGTCTGTATTCTTTCTATATATGCTGATTCTATATACATTGAAATATTTAAAATGTCTACATATTGAGAAGTACATTGTCCCCCTTGATTTAATATCAACTCTTGAAGAGTAATAATTATTTTATGTATTCTCTCTGTATCTTCAGATTCTAGTATAAAGCCTGGCACATAAGAGGTACTTAATAAATCATTGTTGATTAATTGGTTGACTTTAAAACCTATCCCTGTTTACTATTCTGCAATACTGTTAGAACCAATATCCTGCAAAAGTAGGGATTTTAATACTTTGCTGGAATACTGATTTGAAATTAAGAGCTTCATGTCCAGGGAAACAGCTGCTTATAAAACTAGTAAGCAGGTGTTTGTGTTGTATATATAATTGCCATTTATTAACACTTCAGAAGTCTGAATATGAAAAATCCTGCCAATTTTTGAAGTTCTGCTGGCTTACTGATCCAAACTTTAAACTAATAACACTTCTGCTCAATTTTCAAAGATAGATGAGGGTGAAATCTCTATTTCTTTTCCATTTAGATTCTGATTTAAAAATGAAAAAATAGATATGGTGGCAAATTAATCAACAAAATAGCACAGATTAAACTAATATAGTTTTCATGATTTCCTACAAAATGTCACAAATCATAAGTATTCAAGGTCTTAAACTACCTGAAATTCCAAATGTGACTCACATTCCAATTTTAAGATGATGATTTCTAAATTCAGGTCAGATTATCTCAAAAAGTACTTTCTGGAAATAAGTGAATAACTTTTGCAAGTTGGGCCAACCCTCATTTTTTATGACTCAAAATTCAATTTAAAAAATTGCTAGAAGGAAGCTCAATCATGCTTTCTCCCTTTTTGCAAATGTCTTTCCACTCTCTAAAAATCAATTTTATGAATTGAATTTTCACTTCCAGGTATGTAATACCAAAATTAACCCTAATAATTCCTATATTTTTACTTTTCTGTCAGATACCTCCTATTAAAAGGTCAGCATATCCAAAACTGAGAAAGAGGGGCCATGTCAAATGGCATAGAAAAGCCAGTAAATTGACTGAATTCTCTTCAGTTTCCATCAGATGCAATGCTAAATCAAGCCTCTAAATTGTTATGCGGTAAAAGAACTCACAAAAAGATACAGTAATAGGGGAACCCAGTACTACTTAGATGTTGCCTGGACAAGCGAGCTGGAAGGTTTTAGTCACAGCACAAATTGTCACCAAGGCCCGTCTCTTCTGACTCAGTAGGCTAGTAGTAAAATATGTTAGCCATGAAGCATCCAGACCTTTCAAAGAAGGCACAGTTCCAGTCCCAATGCAGAAGGCAAACTGCCAGCTTCAGAACTTTGATACAACAGGTATGACTAGGCATGGCAATTCCAGCACAATTGACAAGCTGCTGGTACCTGAGACCCCAGCACAGAAAGTCAGTAACCAGGACTCCACTGCACATAGCTCATGATGATTACCCTCATGCTTCAGGAGCAGTCCTCAGCTTTAAAAGTCATTAAATGGACTAAAAAATTAAGTAAGAACACAAGAAGAGATCCATTATCATGGAAAGCTACTATGGAAACAGGGAACACCAAAACACAAACTTAAAAGAGGACAACAATGTTAAAATGCTGAAATGCAAAGCCTCAAAAAATAATAAGAATTAGTCTAAGCACAAAAAGCCTTGTTGGAAGAATACAAAAAGGATGTTAAAAGTCAAATGAGAAAGATAGAAGCAAAATTTGGGGGAAAAAATGTGTTATACAAAAGAGAGTCAATAGCCTGGAAAATGGAGGACAAAAAATGACTAAAGAAAAGAATTCCTGGAAAAATTACAATTGACCAAATGGATAAAAAAAATCATTGAAGAGCACAATTAAAAGTAGCCAAATTGAAAAGGAAATGCAAAAGCTAACTGAAGAAAATAATTCCTTGAAAATTAGACTTGGAGGGTGGTGTGGAACAAGAATGGCAAAGAGAAGGCAGAAAATCCCTGAATTGTAAAGAAATATTATTGTAATATAAAAGATAATGGCCTAGATGCTGTTAAAAAACTTAGAGAGAAATATAGGAATTGATGTCAAAATCAAATGAGTAGATTCAAAAGAATACGGTAACAGCAATACTATAAGATGAGCAATAGTAAAGTAACAGCTAGCTTAAGCAATTCAGTGATCTAAGACAACTCTGAAGGATGCTCTTCATCCTCAGAAAAATAATTGATGGAATCTGAATACATATTGAAGATTTTTTATTTACTTTCTTTATTTATCTTGAATATTTTATTTTGGTCTATGTTTTCTTTTTCATCCTAATATGGAAATGTAGTTTCATGATTTAACATGTATTTAACTTACATCAAATTGATTGCCTTCTCAATGAGAATATTTGGGAAGGAGGGACAGAATTTGGAGTTTAATTTTTAACTTGAGTATTGAAATTTCTTTTTACAAATATTTGGAGGAAATTAAATAATTAATTTATATATTACAGCCACGATTTATAAGCAAGAATCAATTGCCCAGTAAATTTTATAAACTTTTTTGGGAAGGAAAGATGCATATTTAATCACATAGTGGACTTTCAAACTTTTCTGATGAAAAGAAAAAACAGCTGATTAGGAAATATAATCTTCAAATAGAAAATTTAAGACAAGCACAAAGAGGTAAAGGAAAAAAAAAAAAACATTATTGAATCAGGTCTATCTATTTATATCCTATATAGGAAAATGAGAATGGAATCTCTTTTAGGGCAGTTAGAACGAGTATGCATAGATAAAGGCTATTGGTGTAATGTAAGTGTAGAAAGTCATTAGGGGAGAAAAAAAGGATTGAACAGGGAGAAAAAGAAAGTGAAAGAGGCAGAATAGAGCAAATTACATCCCATGATGTAGGCCAAAAAAGAAGGGAGTATATGCAAATTGTTTGAAACTTAATCTCATTGGGTTAGGCACAAATATGGAATAACAAATATTCAGTTGTATATAGAAATTTATCTTGTGCTGTAGAAATCAGGTGGAGAAAGGAGAAATAAAATGGGGGGAATGATAGAAGGAAAAGCAGATTTAAGTGGACCATGATGAGAAATATACACAGGTCAGAAAGACTGGATGATAGGAGAGAAAAAATTATAAATACCGAGGGATATGTTGAAGGAAAATAAACAATTAGTAATCACAGTTATGAGTGAGAATATAGAAATGAAAAAAAATATAAATGCATAATTTTAAGATCATGATACATACACATTACATATTAATAAAGCCCCCTGAAAAGATTAAATAAAATTTACTGGAAACTAAATAATCTAACACTAAAGAGTGAGTGGATCAAACAATCAATCATAGAAATTTCATCCAAGAGAATGATAATAATAAGAAAATATAATAAAATGTGTGGGATTCAGTCAAAGCAATTCTTAGGAGACATTTTACATCTCTAAATGCTTATATGAACAACAAAAAAAGGGAGATCAATTGAACTGGGCATAGAAAACAAACAAACAAAAAAGAATGAGAAAAAGAATTAATAAAAATATCCAATGAAATACCAAATTAGAAATTCTGAAACTCAAAGGAGAGATTAATAAATTCAAAATAAGAAAAGGTAGGGAATTAATAAATAAAAATTAAGAGCTGGATCCATGGGAAAAAATCAATGAAAGAGATAAATTTTGGTTAATTAGATTTTTAAAAAGAGGGAAGAAATCAAAATGAAAAGGCTAAATTCGATATCAAAGACGAGAAAACTAAAGCAATAATTAGGAGCTATTTTGCCTAACTTTATGCCATTATATTTGACAATTTAAGTGAGATAGATGGCTTTTTCAAAAAAAATTGCCCAGAATAAAAGAAGATGAAATAATATATTTAATTCCATTTTATAAAAAGAAATAATGAACTCTAAAGAAAAAAGTCTCCAGAGCCAGAAAATTTATATGGGAATTATATCAAATATTAAAAAAATATATATTCCAATACTGTATAAGTTATTTGAAAAAATAGTTGAAGTAGAACTACCAAATACCATTATGACACAAATATAGTGCCAATACCTAAATCACAATGTTAGCTTTAGCAACAAAAGAAGAGAAAGAAAATGAAGGAATTGGCATGAAGAAACAAACTACAACTTGTTGCAGATAATATGAGGGTATATACAGAGAATTCTAGACAATCAACTAAAAACTCATTGGAAAAAATTAACAACTTTAATAAGGCAGGAATATGTAAGACAAGCCCACATAAATCATCAGTATTTTCATATTTGTTACCCAGTAGTAAGAGATGAAATAGAAATTCCTTTTAAAATTATTGTGGACAACATAAAACATTTGATAATCTACTTGCTAAGACAAATTGAGGAACTATATCAACACAATTACAAAACAGTTTTCACACAAATCAAGTCAGATCTAAGTAATTGGAAAAAATATTCATTGCTCATGGATAGATGTGCTAATATAATAAAAATGACAATTCTACCCAAATTAATCTGACTTCAGTGCTATACCTCATAAACTTTTAAAAAATTACTTTATAGTATTAGAAAAATCATAACAAAATTCATTTGGAAGAATAATAGGTCAAGAATATCAAGGGAATTAATGAAAAAAAAAAAGGAAAATAAAGTGCCCTAGCTGTCTAAAACTTTACTATAAAGTGGGAGTCATCAGGATTTTTTAGTACTGGGTTATAAATAGAGTGGTAGTTTAGTGGTTAAGTGCACAAGACACATAGTCAATGACTATGATAATACCCATAGACTTCAACTTCTGGGATAAGAATTTACTCTTTGACAAAAGTTGTTGCAAAAGCTGGAAAATAATATTGCAGAAACAAGGCATAGACTAATATCTCCCTTGCTAAACTAAGATAAGATACAAATGGATTCTTGATTCAGACATAAAAAATGATACTATATGCAAATTAGGGAAACAATTAATAAATCTTTGGAAAAGGGAGAAATTCATAAATAAATATGAATTTCAGAACACTATAAAAGCAAAATGGATAACTTTGATTACATCATTAATTTTTTTTTTTGTTCAAGCAAAACAATGCATCCAAGATTATAAGGGAAGCAGAAAGGAGGGAAGCATTTTTTTTTTCAGTCAGAGTTTCTGATGAAGGTCTCATTTCTAAGATATATAGAGAACTGAGTCAAATTTATAAGAATATAAGTCACTTGGGAGTGGATGGTAGAAAAGGGTCAACAATTTCAAGCTGTCCAGATTTTCCCCACAAACAGAACAAATTTGCATCTCAGGATGGACATAGTCTGGTGAAATAAAAAGAGTACTTGGTGCAGAACAGGGGTCCACCTGGGAAAGACCTCAGAATATAGATTAAACACCTCTCAAAAAATGGATTAGGCTGGTTTTAAATTTCAGTTGCAGCCAAAGGAACTCTCACCTCCTGGATTGCTTGGGCAATTGGGAATTTGACTCTAGGAAGACAGAGGGAACCTGAAACTATGTTGTGTTGAAGATTTATAGCCTTGGGTGAGAACTAACCATCATACCCAGGGAGTGCAAAATCAGTGGGGCAGAGATGCTGCTGGCTACTCCCACTAAAAGGGGATAATTGTTTTGGCTTAGGGTTCCAAATCTGTGAGGAGAGCTGAAGTGAAGCTATAGGCACCATTGGTTTGCAGTGGTCCTCAAAGTGTAGTCCAAAGAATTGTTGGGGTCTTGGAAACCCTTTCAGAGGGTCTATAAATTCAAAATTATTTTTATTTTAATATAGTAAATAGCTATAAATATAACCCATGTGAACAAAAACTCTTTGAACAGATCTTCGATAGTTTTTTTTTAACAACATGAAGATACTGAAAACAAAAGTTTGACAACCATTGGTTTAGAAGATATCACACTATTAGGTATTATTTTAAAAAATACTGTATAAAAAAGAAGAAAGAAAGTAAACCTAAAACTAAATATGGAAATGGGCAAGATGAGGGCTCACCTTCAGAGAAGGATAGTAAATAAAAAAAAAAATATTCTTCTACACCAATGAGTAATAATAAATAGCTACCTATCCAGAAAATAAATAAATAAATATATATATAATAAATATATACATATATTTATTATATATATATTTATTTATTTATTATATATATTATATATATAATATTATATATATATATATACACACACACACATATATAAGAATTTAACACTAAAAATCAAGTGAGAGGGATTGAGGAAAAACTAAAAAATAATAAAAAAACGAACTAAGAAAACAAAAAGATTTTGAAAAAAAAGGTTAACCAACTAGAAAAGGAAATAGAGACTCAAAGAGCAAAATAATTTTGTGAAAACTAGAATTGAGCAAGGGGAAGCCAGTAAAGCTATACAGGAACAAAACATAATAAAAGAAAATGTAAAGTATGAAAAAATATAACAGAATGTGAAACATCATAACAATCGATCTGGAGAACAAATACAGAAGAGAAAATATAAAAATAATTGAACTACCTAAAAAGAATCTTGAAAACAATAATGCAAGAAATAATCAATGAAAATTGTCCTGGAGTGATAAAACAAGAGGGGAAAGTAGAAACAGAAAAAATTACACCAATTGCTACCTCAAAAAGATCCTTTGTGAAAAACATAGAGAAATGTCATCGCTATATTTTGAAACTACCAGAGCAAAGAGAAACTTTTGAAAGAAACGAAGGAACAAGAACAATTCAGTATGACAGAGATATAATCAGAAATTTCCAGGAATTTTCAGAAGCCACAATAATAAACTGTAGGGGCTGGAGTAACATATACTGACAATCAAAAACTAGACCCATGGCCAAATCTATCATATATGGCAAAATTATTCATAATATTGTATAAAAAATTGACATTCAAACAACTTGCAGATTTTTAAGACTTTGTATCAATCAAACCTGTGCTTAAAAATTTGAGATATAAGAGCTAGTATCAAAGATTAATTTCAAGGGACTCAGCATGGACGCATGTATGTGTTTTACATGGAAATGTATACTATATATTTTAAGATTGAAGTCAATAATTTGGTAGCTCAAAAAAAAAAAGATTAGGGCAGAGTTGAATATGATCTGATTCTAAAAAGCAATACTATCTAGTACAAAAGGATGTTGGTTTATGGTAGTGGGACGAGATTTGTAGATTATTGGTCAAAGAATAAATCACAAAGAGTTGTTTAGAAGGGAGACCCCATAACCGGATAGGATTTATACCAAGAATGAAGGGCTGGTTCAATATTAGAAAAAGTATTTGCATAATTGATTATATCAATAACCAAATTAACAAAAATTATATAATTATCTCAATAGGTCCAGAAATAGTATTTGAATATTACAACATCCATTCATATTGAAAATACTAAAGAATATAGGTATAAATGAAATTTCCTTAAAATGCACAGTAACATCTATTTAAAACCATCAGCAAACCTCATCTTTAATGAAATAAGATCAGTGATGAAACAAGGTTGTTCACTATTACCATTACTATTCAGTATTATATTAGAAATTTACCTTTAGCAATAAGAGAAAAAAAATTAAAGAAATTAGAATACATAATGAGGAAAACAAATTGTCACTCTTTGAGGTTGATACAATAGTATACTTAGAGTATCCTAGAGAATCAACTAAAAAATTCCTAGAAATAATTCACAATGTTAGCAAAGTAGCAGGATGCACAATAAATGTACATAATTATCAGCTTTTCTATATGTTACCAACAAAGTACAGGTGCTGGAGATACAAAGAGAAATTCCATTTAAAATAACTGTAAATAATGTAAAATATTTGGGAGTCTACTTGGCAAGAAAATTTCATGAAGTATATGAACACAATTACAAAATACTTCCAACACAAATAAAGTCAGATTTAATCATTTGGAAAAATATTAAGTGCTCAAGGTTAGGAATGAGCTAATAAAATAAAAATGACAATATTACCTAAATTAATCTACTTATTTAGTGTTAAACCAATCAAACTCCCTAGAACTTATTTTACAAAGCTAGAAAAAATAGTAACAAAGTTCATATGAAAGAATGAAAGGTCAAGAATTTCAATGAAATTAATGAAAAAAATACAAATTAATGTTTCATAGCTGTACCAAACCTAAGACTATATTATAAAGCAGTAATCAACAAATCCATTTGTTATTGGCTAAGAAATAGATAGTTGACTAGGGGAATAGCTTAAGTTCACAGGAACAAATATTAAATGAGTATAATAATCTAATGTTTGACAAATTCAAAGACCCTAGCTTTTGGGATAAGAACTCAATACTTGATAAAATTTGCTGAGAAAATTGGAAATTAGTGTGGTACACCCTAGATATTGACCCATACCTAACATCCAATGCCAAGATCAGGTCAAAATTGGTTCATGATGTAGATATGTAGATGTAAAGAGTGATACTGTAAGCAAATTAGAAGAACAAAGGACAGCCTATCTATCATATCTGCAAAGGAAGAAATGTGTGGCCAAAGAAGAATTAAGAGTATATTATGGAAGGCAAAATTGAAAAAAAATATTATATTAAGTTGAAAAGATTTTGTACAAACAAAATCAATGTAGACAAGATTAGAATGGAAGCAGAAAACTGAGGAAAATGTTTACAGCCAAGGATTTTGATGAAGGCCTCAGATCTAAAATATGTAAAGAATTTATTCAAATTTATAAGAATTCAAATCATTCTGTAATTGATAAATGGTCAAAGGATGTGAAGACAATTTTTAGATGAAAAAATTAAAACTATTTCTAGTCATATTGATCAAAGAAATGCAAATTAAGACAACTCTGAGGTACCACTATACACCTTTCAGATTGGCTCAGATGACAGGAAAAGTTAATGAGGAATATTGCAGGTGATATGAGAAAACTGGGACAGTAATATATTGTTTGGAGAACAAAGGGTATATTGTGCATACCCAATTTATTTCAGCATCTTTTTTTGACCTGTATCACAAAGAGCTCATTAAAAATTGAAAAGGACTGATATGTGAAAATTGTTTTCAGCAGTCTTTTTTGGAAGGAACTGGAAACTAAGAGGATACTCATCAGTTGGAGAATGACTGAAAAAGTTATGTTATATGAATATCATGGAATATTATTTTCATGTAAGAAATGACCAGCAGGATGAATTTCAGGGAGGTTTGGAGTGACTTATATAAACTGATGTGAAGTGAAGTGAGTAGAAGCAAGAGAACATTGTACACAGGAACAACAAAATGATATTATGTTCAATTCTGATGGATGTGGCTCTTTCTTTCATTCTTCCTTCCTCCCTTTCTTTCTTTCTTTTTTTTTTTGCCAAGGCAATTGAGGTTAAGAGACTTGCCCAAGGTCACACAGCCAGGAAGTGTTAAGTGACTGAGGCCAAATTTGAACTCAGATCCTGCTGACTTCAGGGTTGGTGCCCTATTCACCACACGACCTAGATGCCCCATTGTGGCACTTTGCAGCAGTGCGATGATTCAAGTCAGTTCCAATAGTCTTGTGATGAAAATAGACATATGCACCCAGAGAAGAAATTGTGGGACCTGAGTATGCATCAAACTATAGTATTTTCACTTTTTTATTGTTGTTTGCCTGCATTTAAAAAAAATCTTTCTCATTTTTTTCTTTTTGATCTGACTTTTTCTTGTGTAACATAACTATGGAAATACGTATAGAAGAATCGTCCATGTTTGGATTACCTGCCATCTAAGGGTTGGGGTCAGGGAAAAGGAGGAAGAAAATTTTGGAGCACAAACTTCCACAATGGTGAATGTTGAAAATTATCTGTGCATAACTTTTGAAGAAATAAAGTTTAAAAAAAAATAGGTTGTGTATTGGGACAAGGTGTGTTTATTAATGGGAAAGGGATAAAGGGGAGGGAAGGTATTGTGGGATAACATGGGGTGTAGAAGTGCATTTAGATAAATCAGAGTAGTAGATCAATGGGGATAGGATAAAGAGTGAAGGAAAGATTATGTGGAGAAGGTAAAAGAAGAATGACTGGGAGGGGAAAGGTTCAGTAATAGCAAGGTAAGTTATGGAACAAAATTAAAGTAGAAGACTTAGTAGGGATAAAAAATAAGAGATATACAGAAATATTACAACAAATACCAGTAGAAATTATTTTTTTAATAGTAGGATTCATAATCATTGGTCTTAGACAAAGTCAAATCTAAAGATTCAATTAATAGAGAATTCTCTATTATATGTCAGCCATATTAATAGTATTTTATATACTTGTCTACATATTGGTAAATGCATATGTTTACATGTGCATATGTGTGTTTGAATATATGTGTCTATATATGTATATTGGTTTAGGTATGTGTGTATATTGACATATGTATATGTGTGTGGGTCTGTGGATGAGTGGGGGTTAGATTGATGAAAGGGAAAAATAATAAAGAGTGTGAGTAGAATGCAAAAGAATAATCTATAAGAAAGTAAGAAAAAGATCGACACGAATGAATGTAATTTCTTCCATTATTATATATGCTTTCTTGAAATGAAAATGTATTGTTATATATTTTGTATCCTCCCTGTTCTTCTACTGTCACATATACAAGAAAACACTATACAGCAACAGAAATATTGTTTCATGATAAACTATGAGGGACTTGGCTCTTCTCAGAAATGCACTGATTCAAATTAATTCAAGTAGCTTTGTGATGGAGAATGCTATTCATATCCAGAGAGAGAATTATGGAGGCTAAATAGGAATTAAATCATAGTGTTTTCATCTTTTTTCTTCCATTTTTTCTTGTTTTTCCCTTTTGTTCTGATTGTTCTCTTTGAATGTGACTCTTATGAAAAAATATAAACATGATTGTACATATATCTGTAAAACAACTAAAAAATAAAGGAATAATGAGCAGCCTGATTTCAGAGAAGTCTGTGAAAACTTATATAAACTGATGATGAGAGGAGTGAGCAGACACAGGAAAACACTATACACAGTAACAGCAATATTGTGTGATGATAAACCATGATAAACTTACCTTTTCTCAGTAATGTGGTGATGGAAGACAAATTCAAACTGCTTGGAATGAAAAATGCCATCTATATCCAGAGGGACAATTATGGAAATTAAATGCAGATAGAAACACATTATTTTAGGTCTTTTTAAATTAGTTTCCTTTATCTCTCATATTTTCCCTTTTATTCATATTTTTCTTTCAAAACATGACAAATATGAAAATACTTTTAAAATGATTTTGCATGTATAACCTATAACAGATTGCCAGCCATATTGATTTTTTTTTTCTGGCAGGTTGTAGTATTTTGTTCCTTGAGATAATAATTCTGGCATTTTGCTAAAATGTTTCCTGGGATTTTCCTTGTGAAATCTCTTTACACAGGTGAATGGTGAATTCTTTCAATAACTATTTGTTCTGGTTATAGGAAAACAGGGTGGGTTTTCCTTGATGATCTCTTGAAGATTGCTATTTGGGCCCTTTTGTATTAATTGTGGCTTCAGGCAGACCAAATTTTTTTTAAATTGTTACTCCTGTATCTATTTTCTTTTTCAATGAAATATTTTGCATTTTATTGTATTTTTTTCATTATTTTTAGTCTATTTGACTGATTCTTTAAGTCTCCATTAGCTTTAATTTGACTGGTTCCAGTTTTTAATGTGTGATTTTCTTCAACTACCTTTTCCATTTGGTTAATGCTATTTTTCAAGGTATTATTTTTACAATGGATTTTTTTTTTTCATTTAACCAGTTGTACTTTTAAGGAATTGTCTTCCCTTTCCAAGCTATTTACTCTCTCTTGCATATCACATTTCTTTTTTCATTCATTTCTTCTACCTTTCTTATTTGCCTTTTAAATCTTTTTTTAAATTTTTTTTTTAATTTTTTATTTAATAGCCTTTTATTTACAGGATATATACATGGGTAACTTTACAGCATTAACAATTGCCATACCTCTTGTTCCAATTTTTCACCTCTTATCCCCCCACCCCCTCCCCTAGATGGCAGGATGACCAGTAGATGTTAAATATATTAAAATATAAATTAGATACACAATAAGTATACCTGACCAAAATGTTATTTTGCAGTACAAAAAGAATCAGACTCTGAAATATTGTACAATTAGCTTGTGAAGGAAATCAAAAATGCAGGTGTGCATAAATATAGGGATTGGGAATTCAATGTAATGGTTTTTAGTCATCTCCCAGAGTTCTTTTTTCTGGGCATAGCTAGTTCAGTTCATTACTGTTCCGTTAGAAACGATTTGGTTGATCTCATTGCTAAGGATGGCCTGGTCCATCAGAACGGGTCATCATATAGTATTGTTGTTGAAGTATATAATGATCTCCTGGTCCTGCTCATTTCACTCAGCATCAGTTCGTGTAAGTCTCTCCAGGCCTTTCTGAAATCATCCTGTTGGTCATTTCTTACAGAACAGTAATATTCCATAATTTTCATATACCACAATTTATTCAGCCATTCTCCAACTGATGGACATCCATTCAGTTTCCAGTTTCTAGCCACTACAAAAAGGGCAGCCACAAACATTCGTGCACATACAGGTCCCTTTCCCTTCTTTATAATCTCTTTGGGATATAATCCCAGTAGTAACACTGCTGGATCAAAGGGTATGCACAGTTTGATAACTTTTTGAGCATAGTTCCAAACTACTCTCCAAAATGGTTGGATTCGTTCACAACTCCACCAACAATGCATCAATGTCCCAGTTTTCCCGCATCCCCTCCAACAATCATCATTATTTTTTCCTGTCATCTTAGCCAATCTGACAGGTGTGTAGTGGTATCTTAGAGTTGTCTTAATTTGCATTTCTCTGATTAATAATGACTTGGAGCATCTTTTCATATGACTAGAAATAGTTTCAATTTCTTCATCTGAGAATTGTCTGTTCATATCCTTTGACCATTTTTCAATTGGAGAATGGCTTGATTTTTTATAAATTAGAGTTAATTCTCTATATATTTTGGAAATGAGGCCTTTATCAGAACCTTTGACTGTAAAAATATTTTCCCAGTTTATTGCTTCCCTTCTAATCTTGTCTGCATTAGTTTTGTTTGTACAAAAACTTTTCAGTTTGGTATAATCGAAATTTTCTATTTTGTGATCAGTAATGATCTCTAGTTCTGCTTTGGTCATAAAGACCTTCCCCTTCCACAGGTCTGAGAGGTAAACTATCCTATGTTCCTCTAATTTATTAATAATTTCATTCTTTATGCCTAGGTCATGAACCCATTTTGACCTTATCTTGGTGTACGGCGTTAAGTATGGATCAATGCCTAGTTTCTGCCATATTAGTTTCCAATTTTCCCAGCAATTTTTATCAAACAGTAAGTTCTTATCCCAAAAGCTGGGATCTTTGGGTTTGTCAAAGACTAGGTTGCTATATTTGTTGACTGTTTTATCCCTTGAACCTAATCTATTCCACTGATCAACTAATCTATTCCTTAGCCAATACCAAATAGTTTTGGTAACTGCTGCTCTATAATATAATTTTAGATCTGGTACAGCTAAGCCACCTTCATTTGATTTTTTTTTCATTAATTCCCTTGAAATTCTTGACCTTTTGTTTTTCCATATGAACTTTGTTGTTATTTTTTCTAGGTCATTAAAATAGTTTTTTGGGAGTCTGATTGGTATAGCGCTAAATAAATAGATTAGTTTAGGTAATATTGTCATCTTTATTATATTTGCTCGCCCTATCCAAGAGCATTTAATATTTTTCCAATTGGTTAGATCAGACTTAATTTGTGTGAAAAGTGGTCTGTAATTTTGCTCATAAAGTTTCTGATTTTCCCTTGGCAGATAGATTCCTAAATATTTTATATTATCAGTAGTTACTTT
Source organism: Sarcophilus harrisii (assembly GCF_902635505.1). Lineage (NCBI taxonomy): Eukaryota > Metazoa > Chordata > Mammalia > Dasyuromorphia > Dasyuridae > Sarcophilus > Sarcophilus harrisii. The sequence continues at coordinate 166,231,283 of NC_045430.1, forward strand.
AAATGGAATTTCTCTTTGTAACTCTGACTGTTGGATTTTGTTAGTGATATATAAGAATGCTGATGACTTATGTGGGTTTATTTTATAACCAGCAACTTTGCTAAAGTTGTGGATTATTTCTAATAACTTTTTAGCAGAATCTCTGGGGTTCTCTAAGTATACCATCATGTCATCGGCAAAGAGTGATAATTTGGCTTCCTCATTGCCTATTCTTATTCCTTTAATCTCTTTCTCAGCTCTTATTGCTATAGCTAGCGTTTCTAATACAATATTAAATAGTAACGGTGATAGTGGGCAACCTTGTTTCACTCCAGATCTTATTGGGAATGGTTGCAGTTTGTCTCCATTACATATGATGCTTACTGATGGTTTTAAATAGATGCTGCTGATTATTTTAAGGAAAAGTCCATTTATTCCTATACTCTCAAGTGTTTTTAATAGGAATGGATGTTGGATTTTATCAAATGCTTTTTCTGCATCTATTGAGATGATCATATGGTTTTTGTTAATTTGGTTATTAACATGGCCAATTATATTGATAGTTTTCCTAATATTGAACCAGCCCTGCATTCCTGGTATAAATCCTACTTGATCATAGTGTATTATCTTGGAGATGATTTTCTGTAGTCTTTTTGCTAATATCTTATTTAAGATTTTAGCATCAATATTCATTAGGGAGATTGGTCTATAATTTTCTTTCTCTGTTTTCAGCCTACCTGGTTTAGGTATCAGTACCATGTCTGTGTCATAGAAGGAATTTGGTAGGACTCCTTCATTCCCTATTTTATCAAATAATTTATATAGCATTGGGGCCAATTGTTCTTTAAATGTTTGGTAAAATTCACATGTAAATCCATCTGGTCCTGGGGATTTTTTCTTAGGGAGTTGTTTAATTGCCTGTTCTATTTCTTTTTCTGAAATGGGACTATTCAAGCAATTTACTTCCTCCTCTGTTAGTCTGGGAAGTCTATATTTTTGGAGGTAGTCATCCATTTCACTTAGGTTATCAAATTTATTGGCATAAAGTTGAGCAAAATAACTCCTTATTATTTCTCTAATTTCCTCTTCATTGGTGGAAAGTTCTCCCTTTTCATTTTTAAGACTACTAATTTCATTTTCCTCCCTCCTTTTTCTAATCAGATTTACCAAAGGCTTATCTATTTTATTGGCTTTTTCATAGAACCAACTCTTAGTTTTATTAATTAGTTCAATAGTTTTTTTACTTTCAATATTTTTAATTTCTCCTTTTAATTTTAGAATTTCCAATTTAGTATTTGATTGGGGGTTTTTAATTTGGTCTTTTTTTAGTTTTTTTAGTTGCAAGCCCAATTCATTAATCTTTTCTTTCTCTGTTTTATTCAAGTAAGCCTCTAAGGATATAAAATTCCCTCTTATTACCGCTTTGGCTGCATCCCACAAATTTTGGTATGATGTCTCATCATTGTCATTATCTTGAGTGAAATTATTAATTGTATCTATAATTTGCTGCTTCACCCAATCATTCTTTAAGATGAGATTGTTTAGTTTCCAATTACTTTTTGGTCTATTTCCCCCTAACTTTTTGTTGAATGTAGTTTTTATTGCATCATGATCTGAAAAGAAAGCATTTACTATTTCTGCTTTCTTGCATTTAATTTTGAGGTCTTTATGTCCTAATATATGGTCAATTTTTGAATAGGTTCCATGAACTGCTGAGAAGAAAGTATATTCCCTTCTATCTCCATTCAATTTTCTCCAAAGATCCAACATACCTAATTTTTCTAATATTCTATTTACTTCTTTAATTTCTTTCTTATTTGTTTTGTGGTTTGATTTGTCTAATTCTGAGAGTGCAAGGTTGAGATCTCCTACTATTACAGTTTTGTTGTCTATTTCTTCTTGCAACTCTCTTAACTTCTCCTTTAGGAAGTTGAGTGCCATACCACTTGGTGCATATATGTTTAATATTGATATTGCTTCGTTGTTTATGCTACCCTTTAGCAGGATGTAGTTTCCTTCCTTATCTCTTTTAATTAGATCAATTTTTACTTTTGCTTGATCTGAGATAAGGATGGCTACCCCTGCTTTTTTGACTTCACCTGAAGCATAATAGATTTTGCTCCAGCCTTTTACCTTTACTCTATATGTATCCCCCTGCTTTAAATGTGTTTCTTGTAAACAACATATTGTAGGGTTCTGACTTTTGATCCAGTCTGCTATCTGCCTCCTCTTTATGGGGGAGTTCATCCCATTCACATTTACGGTTAGAATTACTAAATCTGTATTTCCTGCCATCCTAATAACCCCAGATTGTGCTTTACTTATTCTTGCCTCCCCCAACCCTCTTTCCCCCTTTTAAACTTATGTACCCCTCTTGTATCACGATTCTTATCCTCTTTATAATCCCTCCCTCCCCCCCTTTGAGTCTTTCCCCCTTCCTTCCCTTATTACTCTTTTTCTTTTCCCTTTTCCTCTCCCCCGTTTTTAATGAGGCGAGAGAGAATTTTCTCTAAAACAAATGTCAATTATTTTTTCTTTGAGCCAACTCTGATGAGAGTAAGATTCACACAATGTTCCTCCCCCTCTCTAAATTCCCTCAGATATGATAAGTTTCCTTAGCCTCTTTGTGGGATGTGGTTTCCCTCTTTTTATCCCTCCTTCCCACCTTATTCTGCCATCATCCCTTTTCCATATCTACTTCCCTTTTTTATGTTATATCAGTACAATCAAATTATACATGTATTCTTTTTGTATATCCACAACAGAAATACAATTCTCAAGAGTTATTTTTACCTTTTCTGCATCTCTTGAGTTCTATTCTTGGAGATCAAATTTTTTGTTTAGTTCTGGTTTTTTCTTCAGAAACAAATGGAATTCATTTGTTTCATTAAATGTCCATCTTCTTCCCTGGAAGAAAATGCTCAGCTTAGCTGGGTAGTTTATTCTTGGCTGCATCCCAAGTTCTTGTGCCTTTCGGAATATCATATTCCAGGCCCTTCTTTCCTTTAATGTAGAGGCAGCCAGATCTTGGGTGATCCTTATTGTGGCACCTCGGTATTTAAATGGTTTTTTTTTGGCTGCTTGTAAAATTTTTTCCTTAATCTGATAGTTCTGAAATTTTGCCACAATATTCCTTGGGGTTTTTATTTTAGGGTTTCTTTCAGAAGGTGTTCGATGAATTCTTTCAATGCCTATTTTACCTTCTGATTCTATTACATCTGGGCAGTTCTCTTTGATGATTTCTTGTAAAATAGTATCTAGGCTCTTTTTTTCATCATAGTTTTCAGAAAGTCCAATAATCCTCAGATTATCTCTCCTAGATCTATTTTCCAAGTCTGTCGTTTTTGCAAGTAGATAATTCATGGTTTTTTCCAGTTTGTCATTTTTTTGTTTTTGCTTGACTGATTCTTGCTGTCTCAATGCATCATTAGTTTCTATTTGTTCAGTTCTAATTTTTAAAGAATTATTTTCTTCATTAGCTTTTTTTACTTCTTTCTGTATATGTCCAATTGAGTTTTTGAATGTATTGTTTTGGTCTGTGGAATTTTTTTCCATTTCACTAATTTTTTTTTTTAGTGAATTATTTTCTTTTTCCAATTCACAGATCCTACTTTCTTGCGTGTTCTTTGTCTTTTCCAATTCACGGATCCTACTTTCTTGCGAGTTCTTTGTCTTTTCCAATTCACAAATCCTACTTTCTAGTGAATTCTTTATTTTTTCCAATTCACAATTCTTACTTTCCTGAGATTTTTTTACTTTTTCCAATTCATATTTCAGGAAGTTGTTGCTCTCTTGTAAGGCTTCTCTTTCCTTTCCCCATTTATCTTCTAACTCTCTTTTGAGACTTTTAATGGTCTCTTCTATGAGAGCATCATGTAAAGGAGGACAGTCTGATGCATGTTTGCTGTTTGAGGTCTCTTCAGGTTTGCTGACCTGCTCTTTTTCTGCATAGAAGTTGTAGATAGTTCTTTTCATCTTTTTATTCATTTTTTAAAGCCTTTAGGGTAGGTCTCCTAGGCAAGGGGGTTACCAGCTTCCTCTGCAGAGCAGGGAGAGATGTAAACCGATTTCCGGCTCCGAGGTATGGGAGTGCTCTGAGTGAGAGTTTTCCCTTCCCCCAACAGGATGGATTCAGCACTGGCCGAGCTATCAAAGTGCCCAGTTGGGTTGAGTGGGTTAGCGATTGCCCTGGGCTAGAGACTAAGGGGTGAAAGTGGCACTTCCCCAGGCCGGAGCCTCTTGTGGGACTGTGAGTATTAGCAGCTGACCGCAGACCACCCTGAACTCTGCCCCAGTGTCTCTGCCAGATGCAAATCGGCCCTGGAAAAGCTCTATGGCCCCAAGCCGAGCCCCCCACTGTGCAGATTGGAGGCTAACCCGGGCTGCTCCTCCTGCCGTGCAGGATCACAACTGCCCCAAGGAAAAGCCCCTTACTGAGGGTTGGGGCTGAGCGCTTGTGCTGAGATCTGTGCTTTCACTTTCGGTTTGAGGCCTTCCTCAGAACCTAATTTCTCTCCCAGTCTGCGTTGATCTCCCCCCTGGCCCCGGAAACCAACTTTTTTTTGGCGAGACTGCAGATTTTCTTCGGCTGGTGAGTTGTTCTTCTTCTTATCTTTACAAATTGTAGCAGTCAAGACTATTTTTGAGGCTCGATATAATATTGATAAAGAGGGTAAGAGAAGAGCTTAGAAAGTCGCATGTGTCTTCTCCGCCATCTTGGCTCCGCCCCCCCTTTTAAAGTCTTTTATGAGCACCTCCAAGAAGCCTCCTTGGGTTTGAGACTAATTCATATATGTATATATATTTTTTTGATATTTCCTCTGCGGACATTTTGTCCCCATCTGACTTCGTGCTTTGGTCTGCCCTGTGACCATAGAATCTCTCTATCATCAAGGTTATTTTCTTGCTAATTTTCTTTCCTTTTTTTGTTATTTAATTTAAGTTTTTACTTTTATGGTCGAGCTCTGTTGCTGATTTCCATGGATGGTAATTTGCCTTATGTAACTGAATCACTGGTCTGCTCTGCTATTGGTTCAAAACTAAGAGTCTCAGTTGTTGATCTCCTGTGAATAAGACCCTTTTGTCACACCATCTGAACTGGTACGAACACGCCTTACATCCTAGTGAGTCTGACATTTCTTGATGTCTTTCCAATATATCTTGACTTGGAGAATGGTTGCATTATATCAAACTCTGTTCAGAGGCTTGTTATTTGAGGAAAACTGTTGAAACTCAAGTAGTTTCGTGGATTCCCTCTGCCATCTTGGCTCAGCTCTTAGCTGAGCTCTAGCTGGAGCTTTAGGTATTTTTTTTTCTCTAAAAAATCAATGTGCTTTATAACCCTCTTTAATCATATTTCATACATGTATGGGAATTATCCTAATCCCATGTTTAAAAGAAAATTGCAGAAAGTATGAAATAGGAAGATAGAGAAATTCCATTTAAAATAACTGTAGGTAAGATTAAATATTTGGGTAAATCAAAGGTAGGAATTATATGAACTCAATTACAAGACACTTTTCACACAAATAACATTAGATATAAATAACTGTGAGAAAATCAGGTACTCATGGCTTGGCCCAGCTAATATCCCAAAAGTTAAAATTCTGTCTAAATTAATGTACTTATTCAGTACCATACCAATCAAACTGCCAAGAAATTATTTTATAGAGTTAGAAAAATAGTAAGAAAAATGATTTGGAAGAAAAAAGTTCAAGAATTTCAAGGAAATCAATTTAAAAAAATGCAAAGGAAATTATTCTAGATGTGCCAAACCTAAAACTATATTTTAAATCAGCAGGCGTTGAACCTATTTTTTACTGGTTAAGAGACAAGAGTAGATCAGTAAAATAGGTTGGATTCACAAAACACAATATCAATGACTATAATTAATCTAGTGTTTGATAATACCTCACTATTTGTCAAAAAAAGTTATAATAACTATAAAATAATGTGGTAGAAATGAGGAATTGACCAAAGCCATACCAAAATAAGATCAAAATGTATTCATGATTTAGAGATAATGAGTGATGCTATAAGCAAATTAAGAGAACAAGGGATAGTTTACTTTTCAGATCAGTGGATTGGTTTCTTATAAATTAGAGTCGAACTTGTCTATTTCTTAGCCAGTACCAAATGGTTTCGATAACTGCTGTTTTATAATACAGTTTTAGATCTGGTACAACTAAGTCACCTTCATTTACTTTTTTTTTCATTAATTCCCTTAAAATTCTTGACCTTTTGTTTTTCCAAATGAATTTTGTTGTTATTTTTTCCAGGTCAGTAAAATAGTTTCTTGGGAGTTTGACTGGTAGAGCACTAAATAAATAGATTACTTTAAGTAGTATTGTCATCTTGATTATATTCATTTGACTTATGTAAGAGCACTTGATATTTTCCCAATTGTTTAGATCTGAATTTATTTATATACAATAGGTTGTAATGTTTTGGCTACCTACAGGATAGTCACCATGAGAAGGTCTAGAATGCCATTATTCTGGCTCAGTCTTGATCTTGGTGTAGGAGGCATGAGAGCCACCAAAAGGTTGGTCAAAAATAAAATGTTTATCTTCCAATCATTCTTAGATCTTGTATACCTTATTGTAATTACATCATCACAACATACTGATTATGTGTGAACTTAAAGAACCATTACAGCATTATACTAAGTACTAAGTATATATGTGAACTAGAGAACAATCATCTCATCATTTCCACTGAGTTAACACCTTGTTTCAAGTATACTTCTTTCAAGTATACTTCTCCAAAGTTCTGCCCTCTACACTTTCCCTTGGCAGATAGTTTCCTAAACATTGTATACTATCCACAGTTATTTAGAATGGAATTTCTCTTTGTATCTCTTGCTATTGCATTATGATGATTTAAGCATATTTATTTTGTATCCTGCAAATTTGCTAAAGTTGTGGAATATTTCTTTTAGCTTTTTAGTAGATTCTCTGGAGTTCTCTAAGTATACCATCACATCATCTGCAAAGAGTGATAATTTGGTTTCCTCATTACCTACTCCAATTCCTTTAATCTCTTTTTCTTCTCTTATTGCCAAAGATAGCATTTCTAATATGATATTAAATAATAATGGTCATAGAAAATAACCTTGTTTCAATCTTGATCTTTTTGGGTATGGTTCCAGTTTATCCCAGTTGCATATGATGCTTACTGCTGGTTTTAAATAGATGCTACTGATTATTTTAAGGAAAAGTCCATTTATTCCTATACTCTCAAGTGTTTTTAATAGGAATGGATGTTGGATTTTATCAAATGCTTTTTCTGCATCTATTGAGATAATCATAGTTTTTGTTAATTTGGTCAATGATACAGTCAATCATGCTAGTAGTTTTTCTAATGTTGAGCCACCCCTGCATTTCTAGTATAAATCCTACTTAATCATGGTGTATTATCCTGGGGATGATCTTCTGTAGACTTTTTGCTAATATCTTATTTAAGATTTTAGCATCAATATTCATTAGGGAGATTGGTCTATCATTTTCTTTCTCTGCCTTCATCCTGCTTGGTTTAGGTATCAGTACCGTGTCTGTGTCATTAAAAGAATTCCCTATTTTTTCAAATAGTTTATGTAGTATTGGAGTTAATTGTTCTTTGAATGTTTGGTAGAATTCACATTTTCTTAAGGAGTTGATTAATAGTTTGTTCTATTCCTTTTTCTGAAATGGGACTATTTAATTGATTTATTTCCTCTTCTGTTAATCTGGGCAATCTATATTTTTGTATGTATTCCTCCATTTCACTTATGTTATCAAATTTATTGACATAAAATTGGGAAAAGTAACTCCTAATTCTTGCTCTAATTTTCTTTTCATTGGTGGAAAGATCTCACTTTTCAATTTTGAGACTAGCAACTTGATTTTCCTCTTTCTTTTTTTTTCTAATCAAATACATTAAAGTCTTTATTTTGTTCTTTTTTTCATAATTTTTTTCATAAAATTAATTCCATTTTTTACTTTCATTTTTATGAATCTTTCTTTTTATTTTTTTTAATTTTCAAGTTTTGTATTTGGGGGATTTTAAATTTGCTTTTTCCAGTTTTTTTAGTTGCAAGCCCAATTCATTGATCTTCTCTTTCTCTCTTTTATGCAAGTAACCATCTAGAGATATAAAATTTCTAGTTATTACCACCTTGGCTGCATCCCACAAATTTTGACATGCTCTCTCATTGTCATTCTCTTGGGTGAAATTATTAATTGTGTCTATGATTTGCTGTTTCACCCATTCATTCATTAGGATGAGAGTATTTAATTTCTAATTTCTTTTTGGTCTATTTTCCCCTCATCTTTTACTGAATGTTATTTTTATTGCATCATGATCTGAAAAAAATGCATTTATTATTTCTGCCATTCTTCATTTGATTTTGAAGTCTTTATTTTTTTTAATATGGGGGCAATTTTTCTATAGGTTCCATGAACTGCTGCAAAGACAGTGAACTTCTTTCTATCTCCATTCATTTTTGCTCTAAAAAATCTATCATATCTAATATTTTTTAGTATTTTGTTTACTGCTTTAACTTCTTTCTTATTTATCTTGTGGTTTGATTTATCTAGTTCTGAGACAGCAAGATTGAGATTTCTAAATATTATGGTTTTGCTATATATTTCTTCTTGCAGCTCTCTTAACTTCTCCTATAGGAATTTTCATGCTATACTACTTGGTGAGTATATGTTTTGTATTGATATTGCTTCATTATCTATGGGACCCTTTAGCAAGATATAGTTTTCTTCCTTATCTCTTTTAATTAGATCAATTTTTGCTTTTTCTTGATCTGAGATCAGAATGGCTATTCCTGCTTTTTTTTTTTTTAACTTCACCTGAAGCATAATAGATTCTGTTTCAGCCTTTTGCCTTTACTCTGTATGTATCACTCTGCTTTAAAAGTGTGTCTTGTAAACAACATACTGTAGGATTCTGGATTTTAATCCAGTCTGCTATCTTTATGTTTTATGGGAGAGTTTACCCCCTTCATATTTATAATTAAAACTACTTCTGCATTTCCTATAATCTTATTAACCCAAAATTTTACTTTTCTCTTTCCTTTTCCCCTTTCCATCCTCCTGATTATTTTAGTTATGAGCACCACTTAGGTTAAGCAGCCCTCCCCCTTTAAAGTCCATCCCCCTTTCTTATATCTTTCCCCTACTATTTCTGTTTTCCCTTCTTAGCCTATTCCTTCTCTTTTTGCATTTCCTCTCCCTCTTTTCTATAAATTGAGGGGGGATGTGGGAAAACTAGAACACTATTATGTTGTTGGTGGAGTTGTTATTTGATTCTACCATTCTGGAAAGTAATTTGGAAATATTAACAAAAGGTTATAAGACTTTGCATAGCCTTTGATCCAGCAGTGTTTTTACTGGGTCTGTATCTTAAAGAGATCATCAAAATGCAAAAAGAATCCACATATACAAACATGTTTGTGTAGTGGCAAGGAACTGAAAATTGAGTAGATGACCATCAGTTGTGGAATGACTGAATATGTTATGAATAAAATTAAATATATCATTGATATATAAAAAATGACAAATAGGCTGATTTCAGAAAAACTTGTAAAGACTTGCATGAAGTAATACTAAGTGGAGAACATTATACCCAGCAAAAGCAAAATTATATTATGATCAACTTTGCTGGACTTTAATGTTTTCAATAATGAGGTGAATCAAAGAAATTCTAATAGTCTTGTGATGGAAAGAGCCATCCACATTCAAACATAGAACTAAGGAGACTGGATGTGGATCAAAACATATTATTTTCACTTTTTTATGGCTGTTTGTATACTTGTATTTTTTCTCATGTTTTCTTTCTTTCACTTTTTTGATCTTTTTCTTGTGCAGCATGATGAATGTGAAAATATGTTCAAAAATTGCTTATGTATAACTTATATTGGATTACTTGATATTTATTGTAAGGGGTCAAGGAGAAGGAGGAAAATTTTGGAACACAGGGTTTGTATTTAAAACTATTTTTGTAACTATTTGGAAAAAAAACTATTTAAAAGAGTTTTGATTCTATCCTCAGTTCAGTGGTGATATCTTTGAATATATTGGTAAGATGAATGTTGTTTGTGTCTCATTGTACTGTGCACTAAGTTGCAAGAGTTTCTGAGTTATTTTAAATCTATTTTTAGTATGCAGTTTTTGGAGAAATTTTGAAAAGTGAATTATAAGTCAATAAACATATAATGACTGATACCACCTATCTATTTCAAATAATCGTAGAGATGAAGTGGTAAAATATTGATGTTGTTACCTTTGAAAATAAATATAATATACAACATGAAAGCTTCACTATTCCATAGGAGTAAATTAAGCTGTTTCAGAAAATGTCTGGATTCTTCCAGTATACAGGGATACTTGTATGAAAATTTATGGAATGAAGACATTTTCAGAAAGTGAGGTCTATAATACTTCCAGACTTTTATCACTGCCAGGATTTTTATTAATTTATTTTTTTTATTAATGTAAACCATCCACTTGACAAACAGTGTTGATCACATCATTTACAGAATTCCTACCTACATTCTGAAAATACTGGCCTTGTCTAATTTCCTCTCAGCATGATTCAGAGTTAATTAAAATTCTGAAGGCCTCAATTTAGATAATATGGAATTAGGATACTTTAGATCAACCTTTCTCGTGGTTTTAACATTTTATAACATCAATGTTTTCAAAAGTCTTTATGTTAATCATATTTCAGCTCTTCAAACATTAAAAAAATCACCCAACTTTTGTTTTTCAGTTTCTATCATGCCTAAAATACTTCAAATTATTTACTCTCTATATGAAAAGGGAATGTTTTAATATCCAGAAAGGACTTACATATTACCCACCAGCTGTTTGGAGTTCTACATGTCTTTTGTCCCTTAATATCTTTGGGATATTCCTATATGATCCATGGACTTTGTGATTTAAAATTCACTATTAAGAGTAATATGTCATTTTCCAAGTCAAACAATTGAGACTCATTAACCACAAAATTCAGTTGCCATAATTTAGTTGTTGGTTGCAATATTTAGAAATGACATGTTAGAGATGGATTCATATGATAGTTATTTTATATATTTTCTTCAGAATTCAAAAGATTACTTGGGGGCAGCTAGGTGGCACACTGGATAGAGCATCAGCCCTGATGCCAGGAGGATCTGGACCTGAGTACAGATCTGGTCTCAAATACTTAACACTTCCTAGTTGTGTTATCCTGGACAAGTCAATTAGGCCCAATTGCCTCAGAAAAAAAAAAAGATTACTTGGAGATGTGAAGAGGATGTTTTTAACCACCTTCCTCTCCCTACAGAATCTTAAACATATTTTCTATAAAATGTTGTATAAATGAAATGAATAGAAACATACAAATGTTATTCCCAATAACAATAATGTTTGATGAAAAATTTTGAATGACTTATCTATTCTCAAAAATACAAGAATTCAAGACAATCACAAAGAACTAATAATAAAGCATACTATCAACCTCTAGTGGAAGAATTGATATTGTTTGAATACAAACTGAAGCACACACTTTTTGCTTTGTTTAAGAATTATTTTATAAAATTACTAATATGGAAATGTTTTGCATATTTGCACATGTACAACTTATATTTGATTACTTATTGCCTCAGAGAGTGGGAGAGGAGGAATGGATGTATATATAGAATTTAGAACACAAAACAAAATTAAAATGCTCAAATAAAAAGTTTATACTGTACTATTTTTCAAAAAGACACACAAAAATTAATAATTTAGAAATAAAGAACATGGCAATGTTAGAAAAAACTGAAGAAATTTATGGAAATATAAGTGAAAATAGTTTTAAAGTATATTTGGCTAAATCATTCATTATGTATTTTTTCCTAGTTTGACAAGAACTATGAACCCCAAATTATCTTATGATATCTTATGATCTTATGACTTAAATGTGTGTTTCTCATAGAAAAAATGAGTGGTATAAGAATAAATTCACATACACATAAATTAAATTTTGATGAGATACTATAATTCTCAGTTCCTGAAATACATAAACAATTTCTAATCTGTATAGAAAATAAATTATTTTCATTATTTAAAAATTGCCTATTAGCAATATTTTGGGGACTAGGTTTAACCTAAAAGGAATTAAGCAGAATTAATAGAGGTACTCAGATTTTTAAAGAATAAAGTTATGACTTTTGAGCAGCAATCTCTAATGATATGAGAAATGAAGAGTCCCAAAGTAAGACTTATTCCTCCTATTCATAGAAGAGGGTCTGAGATAAGAGCAAGAGGAATAAGTTGAGAATGAAAAGATAGTCTTTTAAAAGATACAAATGTGACAAATAATATTTGCTTAGATTGTGAAAGAGGCATATGAGAGAGCAGGCCTATGCCACTTGAGAGTAGAATCCGTAAAATCTGTAAAATAAGGGAAGGCAGTAAATTCTTATGATTGATTGTTCAGAATACATGAGATAAATCAAATAAAGATGGCATTTGATTAAAGATTTTTTTTCTGAAGAGATCATTATTTACCCAGGCAGTTCCAGCTTCCAAAAAAATGTTATGGTAAAGCCACCAGCACTGACAACCTTGGAGACTGTTATGCATAGGTGAATTTCCTTTAAAATAATTAATATTTACAATGATTCAAATTGTTTATATGTGTTTTAATAGGAATCTTAAAAATAATTAAAATAATTAATTTCATGACTTCTAATATCCTTTGTCATTCTGAGATTCAATGAGTTATACTGACTAAAAATATCATTTCTCATTCTGAGATTCAATGAGTTTATACTAATTAAGTTTAAACTCATTGAATCTCAGAATGACAAAGGATATTAGAAGTCATGAAATCCAAAACATCCTTGATGACAAGTTGAATCTCTATTATTTCAAGATCCTGCTACTTCCTTTCTGGCTTTTGCCTCTATCCTGGGACTACTAGTAACTATATGGTCACCTTTTTCCTTGTGAAATCAGGGCATGACTCACAGTATTTCTTGCTATCCCAACTCCTGTTCTATTAGTAGAAGATATCAATAAATATATTATTGTGCTCTTAATTATCCTTACTTTGTGATTGCTTAATCCACCAAATTTCCATAGTCTATTTCTCCATTCCAACTCACTTTTACAGAAAATACTCATACTCTTTATCTTCCCAAAACCCACAAGTGTTCCATTTCCCTTTGCACAAACCCTTTATCAAGTCCAGTCATAATCATCCTTGATCACTTCTTCATCACACTACCTTTAATATTATCTATACTCTTTCTAATCTTAACCTCTTCTTGTCTGCTGGTTCTTTTATTCCTGTCTACAAATATATTTATGTCAGAATAATAAGTTTCCATCTCTAATAAATTTCCTTGAATTGACCATTCTTGCTAGATATTGTTCTCTACCACTGCTTTTTTATTTTTGGCTAAATTCCTTAGAAAACTATCTTGATTTATGCTTTACTCCTACATGTTTTACCATTTAGCCCAGAATACCAGAAATTGTTTAGTGTTTTTCCATTATGTCATATTTCTTTCTTTCTTTTTCTTGTCCCACTTTTTTTCATTGATGTTTTTATTATTAAAGCTGTTTTTTTTTATTTTCACAACATATGCATGGATAATTTTCAGTATTAACTTTTGCAAAACCCTGTGTTCTGAAACTTTTCCCTCCCTTCTCTCTACTACTCCTCTAGATGGAAAGTAACCCAATATGTTTTAAATATATTTGTAGACAGGAATAAAAGAACCAACAGACAAGAAGAGGTTAAGATTAGAAAGAGTATAGATAATATTAAAGGTAGTGTGATGAAGAAGTGATCAAGGATGCTTATGACTGGACTTGATAAAGCGTTTGGGCAAAGGGAAATGGAACAGTTGTGGGTTTTGGCAAGATAAAGATATAGAAATTTCTTCTATACATATTCCACAATAATCATGCTGCACAAGAAAAATCAGATGGAAAAGAAAAAAATGAGAAATAAAATAAAATTCAAGAAAACATCAATAAAAAGAGTGAAAATACTATATTGTGCTCCACACTAAGTTCCCACAGCTCTTTCTTTGAGTATGGATGGCTTTCTTTATTACAAGACAATTTAAATTGGTGTGAATCATGACATTGTTGAAAAGAACCATGTCCATCAGAAGTGACCATCATATAATCTTGTGTTGCTGTGTACAGTGATCTCTTGGTTCGGCATACTTCACTTAGCATCAGTTCATGTACATCTCTCCAGGCTTCTCTAAAACCATCCTGCTGATTGTTTTTTATAGAACAATAATATTGCATGACATTCATACACCATAACTTATTCATCCATTCTGCAACTAATGGTCATCCACTCAGTTTATAGTTTCTTGCCACTACAAAAAAGGCTGCCACAAACATTTTGCACATGTTGGTTCCTTTCCCTTTTTATGATCTCTTTGGGATGCAAGCTCAGGAAAACCATTACTAGATCAAAGGGTATGGACAGTTTGATACTCCTTTGTTCTCCAGAAGGGCTGTATCAGGTTCACAACTCCACAAACAATATACTGGTGTCCTCATTTTCCCATGTCCCCTCCATCACTCATTATTATCATTTCCTATTATCTTAGCCAATATGAGAAGTATATAATGGATATCAGAGTTGTCTTAATTTGCGTTTCTCTGTTTAGTAGTGATTTAGAACATATTTTCATATGACTAGAAATGGTTTCAATTTCTTCCTCTAAAAATTATCTGTTCATATCCTTTGACTATATTAATTGGAGTATGAATTGAATTCTTATAAATTTGAGTCAGCATAATTTTAGAAATGAGGCCTTTATCAGAAACATTGAAAGTCAATTTTTTTTCCAGTTTATTTCTTCCCTTTTAATCTTATTTGCATTGGTTTTGTTTTTACAAAAAACTTTTAAAAATATTATCAAAATTATTCATTTTGCATTCTATAATGTATTCTTGTTCTTCTTTGAGCACAAATTTTTTCAAGCTTCACAGATCTGAGAATTAGATTATCCTTTGTTCTTCTAATTTGCTGATAGCATCACTGTCTAAATCATGAACTCATTTTCACTTTATATGGATATAGGGCAATAGATGTGGATCAATACCCAGTCTCTGCCATACTAATTTCCAATTTTCCCAACAACATTTGTCGAATAGTGACTTCATATCCCAAAAGCTGGGTTTGGGGGATTTATCATATGCTAGATTACCTGCCATTGACTATTGTGTCTTGTGAACCTAACCTATTCCACTGATCAATTGATCTATTTCTCAGCTAATGCCAAATGGTTTTAATGACTGCTACTTTATAATATAATTTTAGATCTGGTACATCAAAGCCACATCCATTTGCATTTTTTCCATTAATTCCCTTGAAATACTTTAGCTTTTGTCCTTCCAGATGAATTTTGATATTTTTTCTAACTCTGTAAAATAAATTCTTTGGAATTTCATTGGTATAGCAGAATAAATAGATTAATTTTAATTTAATATTACTTATGTATTTATGAATATATAAACATAATATTTATATTTATTTAAATTGTATTATATTAGTTCAGCCTACTCATGACCACTTGACATTTTTCCAATTGATTACATCTGATTCTATTTTTTTGTGGAAAGCATTTTTTAATTGTGTCTATAGATTTCCTGAATTTGTCTTGAAAGGTAGACTCCCAAATATTTTATATTTTCTATTATCATTATTTTAAGTGGAATTTCTATTTGTATGTGTTGCTGCTGGACTTTGCCAGAAATATATAAAATTGCTGATGACTTATAAGAATTTATTTTGTATCCTGAAACTTTGCTAAAGAAGAGAATTGCTTCTAATAATTTTTTTTTACTTGATTCTCTTGGATTCTCTAAGAATACTATCATATTATCTGCAAAGATTAATAATTTAGTTTCCTCATGTATTCTAATTCCTTTATTCTCCTCTTTTTCTTTTATTGCTAAAGCTAATATTGCTAATACCATATTGAATAACAATGGTGATAGTGAGCAACTTTGTTTCACCTCTGACCTTATTGGGAATGTTTCTAGTCTATCTCAATGCTTGCTGATGACTGATCATTTTAAGGAAAAATCTATTTATTACTTTTCTCTCTAGTGTTTTTAATAGAAATGGTTTTTGGATTTTGTCAAATGCTTTTTCTGCATCTATTGAGACAATCATGATTTTTGTTGATTTGCTTATTAATATAGTCAGTTATGCTAATGGTCTTCCTAATATTGAATCAACTCTGCATTCTTGGTCTAAATTTTACTTGGTCAAGGTGTAATATCCTGGGGATAACTTGCTGTAATCTCTTTCCTAATATTTCTTTTACTATTTTCACAACAATATTCATTAGAGAAATTGTTCTGCAATTATCTTTCTCTCTTGTGACCCTACTTGATTTAGCTATAAACACCATATCTGTGTCATAAAAGAAATTTGGTTGGAATCCTTCTTTCCCAATTTTTCCGAATAGTTTGCATAGTATTGGAATTAATTGTTCTTTAAATGTTTGGTGGAATTCACATTTACATCCTGGCCTTGGAGATTTATCTTAGGAAGATGATTAATAGTTTATTCAATTTCTTTTTTCTAAAATGATATTATTGAAGTAATTTATTTCCTCTCCTGTTAATCTTGGCAATCTATATTTTTCTTGGTATTCATACATTTCACTTAGATTATTAGATTATTGACATATAGTTGGGAAAAATTGCACCTGATTATTGTTCTAATTTCCTCTTTATTGGTGAAATGGTCTCCCTTTTCATTTTTTATACTAACAGTTACTTTTTTTCTTTCCTTTTTCTAATAAAATTAACTTACGGTTTATCTATTTTGTTAGCTTTTCCATAAAACCAACTCTTGTGTTTATCAATGCAATAATCGTCTTACTATCAATTTCATTAATATCCCCTTTTATTTTTACAATTTCAAATTTGTTATTTAATTGAGGGGTTTTAATTAGTTCTTTTTCTAGCTTTTTTAGTTCATGCCCAATTCATTCATCTTTTCTTATTCATTTTATTCAAGTAAGCATCGAGAGATATAAAACTTCCCTTAAGAACTGCTTTGGCTCCATCCCATAAATTATTGTCATTTTCTTGAATGAAATTATTGATTGTGTTTGTGATTTGTTGTTTAACCCGCTCACTTTTTAGAATTAAGTTATTTACTTTCCAAATAATTCCACTGGCTTTTTATTGCATGTAATTTGTATAGCATCATGATCTGGAGAAAAATACTATTTCTGCTTTTTGCATTTTGATGTTTATATGCTATAATACATTATAAATTTTTGTATATGTTCCAAATACTGCCAAGAAAAAAGTATATTCCTTTTTTGTCCCCATTGAATTTTCTCTAAAGGTCTATCATACTTAACTTTTCTAAAATTCTATTTACCTTTTTAACTTCTTTCTTATTTATTTTGTTGTTTAATTTAGCTAGTTCTGAAAGAGCAAGATTGAGACTCCCCCAGTAGTATAATTTTTCTGTCTAATTTTTTTTGCAGCTCTCTTAAATTGTTTATAGATTTGGATGCTATATAAATTGATGCATATAAGTTTGGTATTGATATTACTTCATTATCTATGGTACTCTTTAGCAAGATGTAGTTTCCTACCTTATCTTTTAAAATTAGATCTGTTTTTGCTTTTTCTTGCTCTGAGATCAAGATTGCTACCCCTGCTTTTTTTCTTTTTTTTTACTTCACCTGAAACATAATTTTATCTTTACTCTGAATGCATTTAAATTGTTTCTTGTAAAAAAATATATTGTAGGATTCTGGCTTTTAATTCAGTCTGTTATCTGCTTCCATTTTATGGGGAGTTCACCCCATTCACATTCACAGTTAAGACAACTATTTTCTCTATTTTCTGCCATCTTATTTTCCCCAAGTTATACTTTTCTTTTTACAGAAAGAATATTTTTTCAAATAAAAAAATGACAAGTTTAATTAATGTAATTTTGATATTTGATATAGTTTATATCCAAATATTTTATGAATAGTGAGATCCTAGATTCGTGGATGTTGGTTTACTGTTTCAGCAGCTCAATATAAAGGGCATCTGAGATTCAAAGGCTAATGAATAATATATTTCTGAGAATAAACTAGGCAGGATACCTTGAAAGCCAAGGTAAATCTTTAATTCGTAATTTGAGCTTTCTTGTGTCATTCTAATAGGAAATCTGATTTTTATGTCTATTTGGACGTATTTTTTTCTGTACACTATTTTTTCATAAAATCTGTTTTAAAAATTAAGATTTCTATATTCACACATTAAAGTATATTATGTGTGAGACTATAGTTAAGATAAAAACTGAAAATTATTGGAAATTGCAATTTAAAACCTTATGGGACTGTTAATGGATTATGCCAAGTATGATAATCAAATTGTAATTCATGATGCCAGCAACCCTGTGGGATTTTCCAGTTTTATTTCCTGGGATCTTTCATGGGGAAAGGCTTGGAGAATGACTACTGGCATGAGTTGTCATAGAATTCTCCAGATCTATTTACACAATGTGGAATTTTATGAATGGAAATTACTACATCTGGCTCATGCATACCATTGAAATCACTTTTTCCTGGAATTGACACCAAAATAAGAGAACACTTTCCCTTATGTCTCTGTTCTATTATGGAAAATTTATATAATCAAATTGGATAACAGTTTGAAAACAATATTAAGTCTTTATATAATCCAATTTTGCTAATATTAGATAAATCTAGCAACTTCAGATGAATGCATTTTTGTATTGGAATATATCCTTTATGTATATGACTATATCTTATGATACTGATATGATTATATCAATAGATACAGAAAAAGCATTTGACAAACTACAGTACCTATTACAATGAAAACACTAGTGTGCCTAGAAATAAATGAAGTTTTCCTTAAAGTTATAAGTTGCATCTATCTAAAATCATCAGCAAGCATTACATGTAATGGGAATAAACCAGAAGCATACTCAATATAATCAGGAGTGAAACAACATTGTCCATTTTCACCAGCACTATTCAATATTGTACCAGAAATGTTAACATTAGTAATAAGAGAACAAGAAAAAATTGAAGAAATTAGATTAGGCAAAGAAGAAACAAAATTATCACCCTTTGCAGATGACATAATACTATATTGAGAGAATCCTAGAGAATAAACTAAAATCTATTAGAAACAATTAACAATTTTAACAAAGTTGCAGGATGTAAAATAAATCCACATAAGTCATCAACAAATCTATATGTTAACAACAAAGTCCAGTAACAACAGATAGGTAAGGAGCTATAACGCAATTATAAAATACTTTTCATAGCAATAAAATTATATGTAAATAATTGGAACAATACCAAGTGCTAATGGGTAGCCTAAGTTAATATAATGAAAATGACATTTCTACCTAAATTAATTTATTTATTTAATGCCAATAAAATTGCCAAAAATTGGCTTTATACAGCTAGAAAAAAAAGCAATAAAAAACAATTTAGAAGGACAAAAAATCAATAATTTCAATGGAAATAATGACTAAATTCAAATAAAGGTGGCCTACTGTATCAGATCTAAAACTATATTATAAAATGGTATTCATCAAAATTCTGTGCTATGAGCTAAGAAATAGATTAGTGGGTCGGGGGGAAAAGGAGAGTTTCACAAGATAAAATAGTAAATGACTATAGTAATCTGGTTTAATAAACTCAAAGATCCCAGTTTCTGGGATAAGAGCTCATTATTTGACAAAAGTTGCAGAGAAAATTGGAAAATGTTATGGTAGAAATATATATGGAAAAGAAAGGTATTTAAGAAGAACTGGAGAACACATTATGAAATGCAAAATGGATAATTTTGATTATATTAATCTGAGGAATTTTTTCTATAAGTAGAGTCAATGCTGTCAGTTTTGGAAGGGAGGGAGAAGACTGGGAAAAAATTTGTATACAATGTTTCTGATAAAGGCCTTTTTTTTTAAAGGCCTTATTTTTAAAATACATAGAGGATTGATTCAAATGTCTAAGAATAATAGCCATTCCCCATTTATAAATAGTTAAAGGATATGAACAGACAACTTTTAGATGAATAAATTAAAACCCTTTCTAATTATATGAAAAAAAATGCTCTAAATCACTTGTCATTAGAGAAATGCAAATTAAGACAACTCTGAACTACCCTTTCACACTTCTCAGATTGGCCAAGACCACAGGAAATAATAATGGGACACTAATATTTTGTTGCTGGAGTTGTGAACTGATCCAATCATTCTGGAGAGCAATTTGAATTATGCTCCAAAGGCTATCAAACTGTTTATACTCTTTGATCCAGCAGTGCCTCTTCTATATGTGCATCCAAAAGAGGTCATAAAAAGGAAAAAAATAATCCACATGTGCAAATTTTTTTTTGGTAGCAGCCCTTTTTGTACTGGCAAGGAAATAGAAAGTAAGTGTTTCTCAATATTAACAAGGCAAACATGGATGCAAATCCTACAGATGAACTCAAGGGGCATAGAGTTGTTCAATAAATAAATAAATAAACATGAATAAATAAATGAATGAATAAATAAATATATATATATATATGTATTTGTATATATGCTGTATGTGAATATATATCTATATCTATAGCTATAGCTATAGCTATCTATATAATTTGCTATTAATGAGTCTTGGATTTCTGTATGCTTTACTGATTTTTGCTTTCTTCAAAACTGCTTTTGTTTCTTCACATTTTTGCTATTTTCACAGTTTCAAATGGATTCACAAAATCCATGATAAGCTCAAAAATAATTCATTTTTGTTGAAAATTTTTTTAATTCTGAAAGCAAAGTTGTTCAGAATATCATGATTTATTGCATGAAGCATATAAAGATTGCTACACTATACTTGACTTAAAAGTAGAGTAAAAATGATTTATATAAAGATCTTCATTATCTTTTATTTAAAATAAGGGAAGAAGTAGACCTAAAACTACATTAGACTGCAGTGGTCATCAAGACCATTTGCTACTGGCTAAGTAATCAATCAGTAGAATAGGTTAGATTCAGAAAACACAATAGGCCATGTGTTTGATAGATCCAAAGACCCCAACTTCTGGGATAAAAACTCAGTATTTGACAAAATTTCTGGGAAAAATTGAAATTATTATGGTAGATGACCCACATCCAACTTTTAAGAGCAAGGGAGGGTTGAAATGGTTTCATGATGCAGACATAAAGGGTGAAACTATAAGTAAATTAGAAGAAGAAAGGATAGTCTATCTCTCAGATCTGTGGAGAAGGAAGGAATTTGTGTCCAAAGAAGAATTATAGTTCATTATGGACTGCAAAATGGATAATGCTAAGTTAAAAAGTTTTTTGTACATACAATATCAATGCAGAGAAGCTGAGAATGGAAGCGGTAAAGTGGGGAAAATGTCACATACAAGGGTTCTGAAAACAGTCTCACTTCTAAAATACATAGAGAATTGACTGAACTTTAGAAGAATTCAAGCCATTCTTCAATTGATAAATAGTCAAAGGATATAAATAGAAAATATTCAGGTGAATAAATTGAAACCATTTCTAGTCATATGAAAAAGTGCTCTTAATCACTCAGATCCACTGAGTGTGAAGCACAAGACAGTATTTTCACTTTTTTGTTGTTATATATTTGCATTCTGTTTTCTTTCTCATTTTTTTCTCTTTTTGATCTGATTTTTATTTATCATGATAATTATGAAAATATGTATTGAAGTATTGCACATGGTAAACACTTATTGTATTACTTGCCATATAGGGATGGGGGAAGGAGGGGAGAAAAAATTGGAACACAAAGTTTTGCAAAAGTAAATATTGAAAACTATCTATACATGTGTTTGGGGAAAAAAAAAACATAAAAAAGTAAAGAAAATGAATTGCCTTAACACCAAAAAAAAAAAAAAAAAAAAAAAAGAGAGAGAGAGAGAAAAGAAATGAAAGCAAGGCAGATCATTTGGCAAGGTTATTTTATGCAAACTTCATCTATAGTATTTTATATATTGTATAACAAATATAGGAAATGATATCAAATTATATATTTCCATTTATACACCCATCAAAATTCCTTCTAGGGTAATTTTCAAAATAGAAGAAATGAATCACTGGTGGTAAAATCAATATACACCTGAAATTTATTTTAGTTGTGATTTCTAGAATAAATTAAAATTATGTATCATTTTAGGCCCATGGTCTTCTTATGCTTTTGTTATCCTTCCCCCATGCATATATGTTCACAATATATCTTCCAACATTTCTCTCTTTAGATAATGAATTGAAATTTCAATTAAAGTGTGGATGGGATAATACATTCATTAATGATCATGGGAAAGTGATTCATTTGAGGTTTCTCTCCCATGTATTAAAGTCACAGAGTGAAATAAAATGAAAGTTCAAAGAGAATAAAGCAACATCTTTTTGGTGACTTTGTGCTAATTTGTTAGAAGATATCTGTATCATACATTATATATAAATGCATATATGATTATAAAGATTATGTTATCTGGGGGAACTGTGGGTGTTTTGGGGAGGATGTGTGTGTGTGTGTGTGTGTGTGTGTGTGTGTGTGCGCGTGTGTGTGTTGTATATACATTTGCTATTTTGTTGTAAAAAACTTTTATATCTGAACAAATTCTTATTTCTTCTTATTAAGATTATTAGATCCCTCAAGTAATATGTTTTTAAAGTAACTTTTAAATATTGAATGTTATTTCTTTATATTATAATTATGCATAATTAAAATAGATTTTAAAACATAGGCTATGTAGACAAATTTGAAAATCTTTGTTGAGCTCTATTTTCTCAGAAATTATTCTACTTTTTGATGAATGATCTTCAAAATTTAATTAATTTTTTTTAGTTTCTATGAACACCTACTAATTTTACTAATTCTATTCCAAAAATGATTATAATTACTTCATCTAAAGATGTTGGAATCTTTACAAAGTGTTAAGCCATTAGAGTTGATAGAGACAATAATTATCTAATTTAGCATGGTTCAATATGATTGATTTGATCTTAGAAGGAGATATTTTGGACCAGATCTTGAAACAAGGTACTAAGTACAACTGATGGAAACAATGCTTGTGTTCACACCTTTAGAAAGCTCATAGAAGCAAGAAATATTTAAGTATTCATTGGAGTTCACATGTTTGGGAGATTTCAGGGCTTAGAAAGAGATATCTGAATTCACACCTCCCATTGAAGATCTTAGGGCCAGAGAGCATGGTGGGAGATATCCCACAATTCTACTCTTGGAGAAGTAGCATAAATACAGCTCCAGTAAGCCACTGGAGAGAGTTTCTGGGGAACATTGCTTGGGGTCGGAGAGGAGCACTCTGGGAGGAAGCCCACAAGCCCTATCTTCTAGGCAAGAGAGATTTATTGTATCTTCTACCTTGGGGCTGGCTGGAGTCGGAAGGACAAACTTGGATTTGAAGACATTCGGGCGGAGCTCTTAGAACCAAGAGGAGAGATAGGCCTCTGAGCTAACTGGGCTCTATTGAAGGACACAATAAAAGATTTGAACTTTTATCACCTGGTTGTGTTTTGGAAAAAGAACACCAACATAAAGGCTCCCTAATGATCTATGCAAATTCATTTAACTTTTTTCTTTTTTGTGAGAATCTAACAGTTATCAATGAATAAGTCTTTAATTTCAGACTGAGTAGTTGATATCTGTGGCATTTGCCCTAGTGCTCCTATTAGCATTTGATTTTTAAGATGAGGTTTTCAACTGGGCTCAGAGAATAATCCAAAGCTAAGATGGTGGAAGCAAAATAAATGTATACCAACTGTGTCTCAAGTAAAAGAAAAAAATATACCCATGAAAAAAATTTTAAGTTTAATCTGGATTATTAACAGTTTCCCCATTAGTTTCTTAAATCTACATAATCACCAAAAACAATAAATTAAACCCTGATTTATAGCAATTTTTTTCTGTCACATAAATACTCATAATAAAAGTTTAAGAGGCAAATTGATTTAGCACAGCCTTAAAAAGACCCCATTTTAGGAATAAATAGGTATTATTTTAAAATATACTCTTTTGCTAATATGAAGAGAGTAAAAACAAAGACAAAAGAAGTGACTCAAGATAAAAGATACTCCCTCCCTCCTTCTCTCTCCTTCCCTTCTTCTCTCTTTCTACCTCTCTCCCCTTCCCCCCTACCTCTCTCTTTATGCATGTCTCCTCTTGCCTTCTATCTTCCCCTGCTCCCCCCTCTCTTTAATTTAAATGTTTACTATGGAACAAATGTAGGCAAAAAAGAAGGACAACCCCTTCCCTCAAAGAACTTACTTCTTCATAGAGGAAGACATGTAAAAAGAAGCAGAACACGGTATTTGGGAAGAAGTCAAGGAGAAGCATGATGGAATGTCCTTAGTTTCTGAGACACAGTCTATCTATTTATTAATCTATCTACCTATCTATCTAGCATCTCCATATAACCTGTATTTTCTTTAGGCACTGGAGTTGCAAAGACAAAACTGATACAGTTCCTTTTCTCTAGGAATTTACAATCTAATTTGCAATCTACTGGGAGAAACAACAAACAAATTTAAGTGCTAACTGTAAGCCTAAACTATATATGTATATATGTACACATACATACACACATACCAGTAGTACATTCGGATACAATATACATATACACAAAATTCATATAAAATATGCACAGAGAAAATAAATACAAAATATATGTAGAACCAAGGAATCATATAGGAAAATGGTTCAATTATTATAACCCAAAATCCAAATCTCCCAGAAGATGAAGAGATTAATAAAGTAACATGGCATTGGGAATAATATTAAAATAATTATGATTTGATTCAAAGAATCAAGTGATCGATCCAAAGTAGTTACAGAATCTAGGATTTGAATAGAATTTGATAGTCTTCCATATCATGCAATACTTAGATTCTTGTGTCTACACTGCCAGTAAAGTGATTAACTCTAGGACTTTGAATATCATTGTATCTGCCCAAGCTATAGTTTCTTTTTCTGTAAAACAAGTATGTAATGATTAGATATTCTTAAATTTCCCTTCCAGCCTTGGTTGATAAATAAAATAACAAGACTATGTGTTCTAAAATTCTGAAGGATTGTGCTAGCAAAATAATTTTTATTGAATATTATAATTTTATAATAGTATAATTTTAAAATGCAAATAATGAATGAAAAATGACATTTTGACAGTAATAAAAAATAATAAATGATTATTAGTACTTGATTAATTGGCTATGTTTGGCCAATAAAAATAGAACAAAACAAAACCTATTATAGGCAGATATAATGTTTAACTGAATTGTTTATTGAAAAAAAGTTGACCAATTAGTTAAAGATACACAGATCTGTTCTTACAGATATAGCTGTTCTGCAAAGGTTATAATCTTCCCTTGGTCATAGCAGAAAATTGATGTAATGTTTCATGTAGATTACTTTTTTCCTGAAAAAGTTAATTCATTATTCTCTTTTCTCTCCTCAAACACTTGGATGGATTAATATTTTTTATGATAAATCATAACAAACTAAACAAAACATTATATCAAATCTCAAATTAATAATATAATAGAAAATGTTAATAAGTAAAATTGATAATGAACTTTACATTTGAATATACTGCTTGTTAGTAAAAAGTATTAGTTGTCTTTGAAGAAATTTTCAGGAGACTTGTTTTCATTTTTAAAAATTGGGTCTGAGTTTTATATGATAGTTTATTTTAAAATGTGTAGGAAAAATAAATAATAATAATTATATCACAAAATGGGGCATGAAGGATAGAGCTAATACATTGAAAGCAGATGTGATTGAAGAGGTGGTAATGTTGGAACCTTACTCTCACCTGGGATGAAGAGGAAACTACATTTGCAGAATAGATAAACTTGACAAGAGACATGACAAAATTGAAGGAACATGGAGAAAAGACTTTTAGAAGAATGTATAGATTAAAATCAGGACCTGGGGAAGAAAATAAAGGAGGAACTTTTAGAGATATGTATAAAATAAGAAATAGGAAAGTAAGGGGAGAAAAAATGATTACAGAGATAGTATAAAAATAGAGTCCGAGAAGGAAAATAGCAAGTAAAAATAATATGGAGAAAATTAACAAATACTAATTATAACTTTGAATATGAATAGGATGAACATCAACAAAATAGAAATGGACAGCAGAATAGATTAAAAATCAGAATTCAATAATATGCTGAAGAAACATATTTAAGAATGAAAATATGCACAACTTTAAAATGGAAAGCTGAAGTAAAATTTATTATGCTTCAGTTGATAGCAAAAAACAAAAACAAAAATGAAACTAAACAAACAATAACAACAAAAACAATAAAAACAAGGATAGCCTTAATGATGCAATTATGCTTTTTATTTTCAAAACATATACAGGGATAATTTTTCAACATTAATCTTTGAAAAGCCTTGTGATCCAATTTCCCCTTCCCCCACTCCCTTCTCTAGATGGCAAGTAATCCAGTGTTTTTTATTTTATTATTTTTTTTTGTGTGTGTGAGTGTGTGTGTGTGTGTGTGTGTGTGTGTATTTTATTCAGGTCAAACCTCAGATCCTGAAAATCCTGTCTTTTCTAAGGCAAGTTCTCTTACAAGTGTTAAAGACCATGCCTATGTGAAGGGGCAGGTCAATTCTCCCAGAGCCTCCATAGCTGTGAATTATAACATCTGAAGGTGTTGCAAAGCAGCTTTTACTGACACAGGTGTTGCTTGTGAACTGGGAATGAAATAAATTGGAGGCAGAGGGAAGAGGAGAGAGGTCAGACAATGCAACTGCCTCTCGGATCAGAAAACAGCAACTCCCTCTCAGTCTCTTTGTATCATCATCATCCTCTCACATGAAAAGATCCATTCTACAGGTCTGAGTTAGACCTCCAGCAGCCCCTGGAAGGTGGCTCCTGAAATACAACATAGGAGGACAATTGCTTTACTCTTTTATTTTTATTCCTCCATGTTCATTTCATGATAATTTCCTTTCTCTTTTTGGAGGAAATCTGGAGAGCTTGGAAATTTCTCACCCACTCCATCATTTCCTAGAATACGTATTCTTTTTTGTTTTTGAACATTCCAAATAAATAATGGGAAAATATAAATTGGCTAAATTTTTTTCAGTATCTTTGTCATTATTCTACATCACTGCTAGCTAGACATTGTTAGGTGCATAAAGCAGCTGTTTTGGTATTAATCTTTCTTTAGCTGCCTTGAGTTATTTGGATAATTAAATCTATTGACATATTTTATCATATCAATGTATTTTAAAATTGCTTATATTTAGCTATTAATTGCCTTAAACATTTTTTTTTGTTAAGCTTTAACTTCAGGATGTAAGGCAACTGGTTAAAATATAAAACCTCAGCTTTCCTCTGAAAGATTTTATAACTGATTTTTTTTTTTGATGAAAGACTAATATAGTTGTATCATTTTCATCCTTTGGTTCAAGTTGACCTCCAGTTTAATTTTCAAACTTT
Source organism: Sarcophilus harrisii (assembly GCF_902635505.1). Classification (NCBI taxonomy): domain Eukaryota; kingdom Metazoa; phylum Chordata; class Mammalia; order Dasyuromorphia; family Dasyuridae; genus Sarcophilus; species Sarcophilus harrisii. Next base: position 166,258,750 of record NC_045430.1, read on the forward strand.
TTAATCCAGCATCTGTTTTCCCTTTGTAGATATTAAGTATTTTACATGTATTCAATCTGATTATTATTTTTATAGCATTGGAGCATTTCCATACAAATTAAATAAATGAGTAATATATTTTATGGTAGACTCTGTAACTTCATACTATCGAAGCAGGTCAAGTAATTAATTCATTGTTTTAGTATGAGTATCTTATTGACTTAACTCTATACTCACTTCTTTTTAAGAGAGGTAATAACAAATTTAGTATTTGTGCAATTGTAGAGGATTTCAAATGTGTCTCTGAAAGATGGCAAAATTAAGTGCAAATTAAAAAATATATATATATTCAGTGTACTTATAGCTATCCATAGGCAGCAAGATGTTATAGTAGATAGAGCATTGAGCCAGGAGTGAGGAAGACCTAACATGAAATCCAGTTTCAGATACTTATTTTCTGTATTATCCCAGATAAGGCATTTAATCAATACTTGCCTCTTTTCCCTTGTTTATAAAAAGTAGATAATGACATCTATCAGTGATTTTGTGAACAAAAATCAAGATATTTGTAAAAGACATTGAAAACCTGTAAATACTATATAAATATAATTACTACTGCTACATTTCTGCTACTACTACTACTACTACTACTTCCACTACTACTACACTATTTTTTAATAAAAACAATTTTCTTTATAAATATTAATTACTCTAACATTCTGCTCATTCTACAGATTTTCAACACATGGCTAAACCGAGAATACAAGGCTAATTCTTTATTATAATTAGAGATGATATAAATGTTATGGTTCATTCAGATGGCTTACTCATTAATAATTATATCATTAGCAAATTGTTCTTGGCATATATAAGTATTTTGCTCTCCAGGCAATTTAATGTTATTGTGATTTTAAAATATGTATAAATTTTATGATTCTTATTAGCTCTGAATGCTTTGTATAAAGTATATAATGATCTGAAGGATCACTAGTTGTCAAGGGACAGGTCAATTCTCTGAGAACCTCCACAGCTGTGGATCATAACATCTGAAGGAGTTGCAAGGCAGCCTTTGCTGACACAGGTGTTATGGACTGGGAAATAGATAAATTGGAGGCAGAAGGACGAGGAGAGAGGTCAGACAACACAATGGCGTCTCAGTTAGAGAGGTCAGAAAACAGCAATTGCCTCTCAGTCTCCTTGTATCAGCCTCTCACAAGAGGAGATCTATTCTGGGTTGGACCTCTAGCAGCCACTATCAGGTGGCTCCTGTGTATTCCAATAGATCTCCTGTGTATTCCAACAACTAGTAAGTCTCATGTTTTACTTTTCTATATAGAAACCAATGTTAAGAAAGACAGAATTAAGCTTGCATCAGAGAAAAAGTTGTGAAGTATGTTCTTAATCATTCATATACCAGTGCAAAATATTTGAATCAATGACTATGGATGTTATGCTACCTGACCATCTCCTAGTTTTTCAGGGAAGCTAGTTTCTATCATCTCCTTCATGTCATTCAAGAGGCAAATGAGAGTAAGTAGTAGAGATCTCAATAACCCATTAACAAATATAATGGACCCAGCTTCCCCAATGTTGTACAGAATTTAATGAGTTCAGCTGGGATTAATCAATGATGGCACAGAATACATTGAACAAATGCTGAAACCAAAAGGAGGACTGAACTGTTTTAGAAAAAAAGAGATATATAAAGACACATCATAAATCGGTTCCTAAAGATTTCTCAGAGGAAAAAAATTTGAACTGAGAATACTAAGAGTACCCACATTTGTAAAAGAAGTTTTAAATAAAGGTCTGTTCTTCCCCTAAGTTTCATTCCTCTTCATTCCCAGACATTATCAGTTGCTCTAACAATTTCTTTACTAAAATATTTCTGTTAATCTGTGGTTTTACCTCATCTATAAAGACAATAGGCTGGAGATTAAGATAAATTTTCATTAAATCATAGTGCTAGTTTTTTCTAACCATTAGCAGTTTTCATCACTGATTGTGATAATACTCTCAACTTTTCATCTAATAAATAGTACATAGGCATCATATATAAGAGGTCATTATAGTAGTACTAATGTAAAACAAATGTGGAAATTTTGATAACAGGATATTATGTTCAGTCATTTAGTCATGTTTGACTCTTTGTGAATTTATGGACCATTTTGTTCAAGGGATTTTCTTTGTAAAGATGCTGAAAGGGTTTACCATTTTTTCGCCTTAAGTTAAAATTAACTGACTTGTTCAAGATCACATAGCAAGTAAATGTATGGGACTGAATTTGAACTCATTTCTTTCTGTCTCTAAGCCTCCAATTTTAGACATGTGAGTGCAGTGTAACCATCCACTGTCCATCAGTATTATTTATATTTAACTAGTATTATGTATGCATTTGATAGTGCATCAAATATCAGTAGACTGGGAGTCAAGATATGTGGATTCCAAACTCAGTTCTTTAGCCTATTCGTTGGGAAAGTCCCTTATCTAATCTAAGTCATAGTTTTCTATCCTATAAGTTGAACTCAACTATTCAACTGCAAAATAGTTCAACTGTGGGTTAGAGGAATATCTACCCAAGCATGTGAAAACTTCTACTGTGCCAGATGAGAACAATTTGTTCCAATGATCATGAAGGCAGATGAAGCAGGGACAAGGAAGAGCTTAGAGCTTGGTCAGAATCAAAGACATCAATGTCATGAACTGTATGCTGGGCTATTACTAATCATCTTGATTTTTGTCTTCCCACCTGATTTTGGTGACCAAAAGGTGTTGAAACTTATAACTTTGTGCAATTTTATTTCACTTAAATCCAATTCACTTACAAGTCAAGATATTACCCATCATGCATTGTGATGTCAGTGGTCCTCTTCAAAAGTCAAAGATAAATAATAGTAATGCAAATAAATGACCTTGAAGTTAATTTCTAGATTTAAGTTAGTCTATTTTGGAATTGTAGTGGGTATCCACTACCTTTTGTCTAGAGTATAGAAATGATTAACAGGTATAATACTTCCTAACTTTAACCCAAATTTATTTTCATATTTTCATAACAGAAATATGTTTTCAAGTAGGTATAGGAAGTGATTTTGATACTCTGCAGGAAAACTTTTTCTTGTGGCAAACTATCCACTTTTGGAATTGTTCATATATTTTTTGTCTGATATTATTCTTAAATTGAATTTTTTGTAATTTCAACATATTGTTCCTATTTCCAACATCTGGAATTCCCAGGAATAAGCATAATATTTATTTTACCTGACTACTCTTAAATTTAAAGGTGACTATTAACATCCCTCCTATGCTTTCTATTTTTGGAATTAAACATCTTCATGTTCTATTCAGAAGTATTCTTCACGTAAGTATGAGAAGTGATTCTGAAACTTCTGAGACAGGAAGAGAAAGGACTGGAGAGGAGGGGAGATTTCAGAGAAGAAAAAGAGACAATTGGAGAAGAGAGAAGAGGGTTTGAGAGGAGAGGATTAGAGGTGAAGATAAGGCAGTTGGAGTATATAGGAGAAGATGTCCACTACAGTTAAAGAAAAGGGTATAAAAAATTCAAGGAACATTGCATTCCATCCAAATACTCCTCAAACCATATCTCCCCTACCTATAAAAGTCCCATACTGAGGATGAAAAACACAGCAAGGAGCTCCCTGCTGCTGCCTTAAAACACTTTTTATCCTCTCATTTAAGCAGCTGTACAGTGCAAACAAAGTGACAGATTGGAATGGTTTCCAAAATGCTTAAAAAGCACAGCAGAAATGCTATAATGTGTTAGTCCAGAGTAGAACCATAGTCATAATTGCCTGTGTGCTTATCTCTAGGTTCACATTAGAAAAATACAGACAGAAGCAGACATTCACAAATTTGCTCATGTTCACTGAACAACTTATTATTCCTCTGTACAATATACAAAATAAGCTCATTAATTGCATTTCAACAGAAAAATAAAGTAAGGAGGATCACCATTGTCAAAACAATCTTTCCAATTCCATTGCTAAGTTCACAGTAAATAGACTTTTATTTTGATCTGGCAATCAGAAACTTATTGTCCCCAGAAACTACCAATGTCATGAATATTTATTTAGATCACTTTATTTTGTAGAGTTTTCCAAGTTGCAATGTCCTCAGCTTTTAATAGCTTCAAAGCAGCTTCCTCTTAGCCTTTGTGCTTTTGAAATGGTTGCTAGGCTGTTTCCTACCAAATTGCTTTTGTTAATCCCCACTGTATCATTTGTTATAGAGCTGTGTTTAATCTGTTCTTTAATTGAGTAGACTGTGTGTGTCTCCTTAAAATGTCACTTTGTATACATAGTCATTGAGTTGCATTTCTTTTTTTTCACTGACACCTCAAATTTTTCCTTGATTTTAATCTTTTTTCTCTTTTTATTGAATACATTGGCTTTAAAGGGCAATATAAATTTACTACATGGAAAAAGCAAAGAGACAAATTGGACATTATTAATCGGACACATATTAATTGAGGAAGTGTAGATTAAGCAGTTGCTGTTTGGAAAATCCTTCATTTTCAAAGAAGTGCAATGATATCAATGGTACTGTCTTTACTTGCAACATGAATTAGACTTAAGTGAGACAAGAGCTGCACAAAATCCTCAGCTTCACTCTCTTCTTGAGTCCTTAAAATTCCAGTGGCAGGACAGAAATCAAGATGATTGGCTATGCAGTGGATAATCTTGGCATCATCCATGTCTGACTAAATTTAAGGGTCTCAGGAGCACCTACATCAATTACATCCTTGGCTATTGAAACAAATTATTCATATTTTTTCATTCCACAGGAAGTCTTTACATACTTGATGTGGCCATCCCTCTAATTCAGTAGCAAGATTGGGGCCTTAGACAGCTCTCATGAAGTACAGATTTTTCTAATCATTTTAAATATAGAAATAGAATATGAGGACTACAAAATAAACTTGATATGTTGGGTTCAAAAGACAGAAAGAGAAACTAGAAAGATAACATTACCGTAAGATACCCTAGCAATTACGTGAATTAATCACAGGCATCTCCTGAGTGTATGATCTTCATATAGCACTTTAGCTATATAGTATCTTGGAATGTAACTGTTTTTGTTCAACAATCATGTTAATTCTATGTTTTTCCTTCTTAGTATGTTCTACATTCACATATGAAGCCTCCCCAAATAATGACATAATTTATGGAAGAGTTTATTGATGTGTATGTCATAATCGTTTCTTATCTTTTATATATAGCATACTATTTGACTAAATGTGTATTTGTTATTTTTTGCTTGAAATACTTCTCTTCTGATTAGTTGGTACAAATAAATATATCAATTTGGATTCATCTTCAATGATTTGGGGTATTGACTCATAGAATATGTTGCACCTGAAAAATCTTCTAGTGGTAGAGGAAATAGTCCATATATAAGAAAGGATAAAAGACAAAGTATGAGAAGAATTTAGAAGAAAAAATTAATTCTGGAATGGGGAAAAGACATTGCAGAATGGCATACACATTTAATTTCTAAATTAAAGTATTTCAAATATTTTACTTGACCTTATAAAAGGTATGAAAAATAGGTTCAGAAAAACAAAAGTGAGAAATAGGTTCAGAATAATGCTTCTGCTTCAATACCTCAAATACTAAAATTTAAATGTAGGCCATTATAGATATAGAAGTGGAAAAGATGTCAGAATCCACTGAGTTTAAACCTCTCATTGCACAAATGAAACACCTAAGCATCAAAGAGGTAAAGTAATATATCTAAGATTACCTTAAAGTACCAAATGTCGATATTTTCTCCATTTTATAAATGGTCAACTTTGGAAATAGTTTCTATGGTGCTAGTGCAGTGCAAGGTACAAAAGAGATAAAAAATTCTTACTTTTAGAAGACTATTTACACGAACAGTTTAAAGATCTGTATTTCCATTGGTATGGTTCATTCATTTACTAATGCAAAATATAAATAATAGATACCATGTCCTGGACCATTGAAGTAATTTAGGGACTTAATTAATTAATTAAACTTAAAAGAAGTTTCACAAATAAAATTGTAAGGCTACTGAATCAACAGCATTTTATAACTGGGTATTTTTACTCACATTTTGAATGGTTTATTTTAGACAAATACAGGATAGGAAAAGAGAGGAAGCAGAGAAAAATACAAGAGTGACTATAAATTAGGCAATGGTCAACTATGAATCAAGTTGGGGAAAGAATTTTACCAGAACACTCTTATAGGGTAGTTTGATGATATAGTTCACTCAATGACTCAGGTAGAAGGCATGGATTTTATAGCTATTGTTTATGGCTATATTGTGTATCATACTATACCTTTGCATAGTCTTAACTATTGTTAATAGTTTAATAGTAAAGAGGCAATTTATTGTTCACATTTCTGATTGTTTTCTAGTTTTTTATATCTCATTCAAGGAGATAGAGATTGACTGACAAGACTTCTATTGGACTAAAGGTAATGACCCAGTCATCGAGGATTCCAGAAAACTGTAAGATTTCCAGCAAACTCCATGGCAGGTAGTTACCTTAAACTTAGCTACCTAAAATTTTCAAGTTGATATGAAATAGTTTTACACATGTTTCAAGAGGGTTGGATGTGTTTAAGTATGCTTTCTGTTGTCATGATTTCCTAGACTTGGTGAGTTATCAAAGTAATGCTAATATAACATTAAAACAGAATGAATAAAAGTTAGTCATAAACATCCAAGTCTTTAAGGTTTTTGAAAATTTTTCAATGCAAACAAACTGATGATAAGTGTAAAACAGAGGGGAATCAATACCTTAGAAGTTCTAAAAATATTGCACTTATGATTAAAAAGTCATCAAGAAGACCTGTTTATTTTAATGTGAAGTTTGCAAATTAAAAAAAAAAGTAGATGTCTGCTAGGTATGTAAGCAATATTATTCAAAGCAGTTGAGAAAATCTTTAAGGGTGTGACATGTGATACTTCCCTTTAGGAACATCTTTATAGTTTCAAGTTTGCTATAGTAAGATTTTGTTTTGAATTTCCTTTTAGTTATGTCTGACTAATTTTTCATTTTATTATTTTATTTTATTTTTCTTTTATTTATGTCTACATTTCAGGACTCCATTTGGGATTTTCTTGGCAAAGATACTTGGGATGGTCTGTCACTTTTTTCTCCAGCTTATTTTTTTTATTGCTATAGTTTTATTTACAAGATATATGCATAGGTAATTTTTCAGCATTGACAGTTGCAAATCCTTTTGTTCCAAATTTTTCCCTCCTTCCCCTTACCCCTTTCCTAAGATGGCAGGTTGACCAATACATGTTAAATATGTTAAAGTATAAGTTAAATACAATATATGTATAATGTTCAAACAGTTATTTTGCTATATAAAAAGAGTTGGACTTTAAAATAGTGTACAATTAGCCTGTGAAGGAAATAAAAAATTCAGGCAGACAAAAATAGAGGGATTGGGAATTCTATGTAGTGGTTCATAGTCGTCTCCCATAGTTCTTTCCCTGGGTGTAGTTGGTTCAGTTAATTACTGCTCTATTGGAACTGATTTGGTTCATCTCATTGTTGAAGAGGGTCACATCCATCAGAATTGATTATCATATCATATTGTTGTTGAAATATATAATGATCTTCTGGTCCTGCTCATTTCACTCAGCATCAGATCATGTAAGTCTCTCCAGGCCTTCAGGAAATCATCCTGTTGGTCATTTCTTACAGAACAATAATAATCCAAAATATTCATTTACCACAATTTATTCAGCCATTCTCCAATTGATGGGCATCCACTCAGTTTCTACTTTCTGGCCTACAAAGAGGGCTGCCACAAACATTCTTGCACATACAGGTCCCTTTCCCTTCTTTAAAATCTCTTTGAGAGGACTTCCAGCCAAGATGGTGGAGAGGACTCACACATGTGCTTAAGCTCTGCATATTCTCTCAGAATTTATTTCATGACAAGCCTTGGAATCAGTGCTTGACTGAAAACCCCCCCACAAATAATTACCAAGAGAAGACATCATTGAAATTTGCCAGAAAAGGTCTCTCTTTGCTGGAAGGTAGGGAAGGTTTTAGATCAGGCATAGGCTGAGGGCAGGCAGTGGCAGCAAGAACACAGCAGGTAGCTAACAGCTGAGCAAAGCAGAGGGGAAGGTGGGGTATGATCTCAGCCATCTCTGCAGGGAGAGCTTCACTACAGTATTGGATACTTTGTCCTGGCAGCAAGCCAGTATTCAAGTTGAGAAGCTAAAAAACACAGGGGGTAAAGACTATAAACCCCAAAAGCTAGGGTCTCTCAAGATCTGATGAAACCCACCCACAGTATCTCAGCACACTCTCAGAGTCTCAGAGCCCAGATGCAGTACAGTCATTGCTGTCCTACTAGTGCCTTGCTAATCCATCTACAATCCATAGAGGAATCTCGGTACTATAATCCAGCACCCCCTCACCCTGTCACTCTCCCTCCCCCCCAAAAAAAGCAGACCATTTGTTTTTCTTATTAGTTTGTTTTCTTTAACTCTTCTTTGACAAAATGAGCAAAAAATTTAAAGGGAACCTAACCATTGATAGCTTCTATATGGATAAAGAAAAGACTTTAAACTTTGAGAAGACTAAAAACAGAATGTCTCCAGATGAATCCCCAAAGGGGGATAAGATCTGGTCCTCAACACAGAAGACTCTCATAGAAGTAATTAAAAAGGCCCTTACAAGAGCTCTCTTACAAGAGAGCTAAAAGATAAATGGGAAAAAAGGGAGATTTGCCAAGAGAGTCTGGAGAAGTCATGCCACTCATTTAGGACAGAGTGGATAAAGAAATTAAATCCTTGAAAAACAGAATTAGTGAACTGGAAAAAGAAAATAGCTTTCTAAAAAATAAAATTGGCAAAATGGGAAAAAATTCCATAGAACAAAACAACTCACTTTAAAACCCAATTGGACAATTAGAAAAAGATATAAAACAATGATTGAAGAAAATACTTCATTGAAAATCAGAATCGAACAAAAGGAATTGCATGACTCGAGGCCAAGAATCAGTCAAGCAAAACCAAAAAAAAAAAAAAATGAAACAATGGACAAAAATGTCAAATGCCATCTTGGGAAAACAACAGACCTGGAAAATAGCTCTAGTAGAGACAATCTGAGAATTATTGGACTCTTTGAAAAACATGATGAAAACAGACCGTGGACACTATTTTCCAAGAAATTATCAAAGAAAACTGCCCAGAAGTTATAGAAATGAAGGGTAAAAAAGAAATTGAAAGAATTCATCAATCACCAATGAAAGGGACCCTAAAATCAAAACACCAACAAATATAGTGGCCAAAGTCCAGCACTATCAGATGAAGGAAAAAATACTGCAAACTACAAGAAAAAATTCAATTCAAATATATAGGAGTTACAATAAGGATTACTCAAGACCTAGGAACATTCATATTAAAGGACCAATGGGCGTGTAATATGGTATTCAGAAAGGCTAAGGAACTTGGTATCCAACCAAAAATAACTTACACACCCAAAATGACCATCTTTTACTAGGGAAGTAGATTGACATTCAACAAAATAAGCAAATTTCACCTATTTTTGATAAAAAAAAAAACTGAACAAAAATTTGATCTACAAATATGGAACTCAAGAGAAATTTAAAAAGGTAAAAAGAAATCTTGGGAACTATATTTCTACTGTAAAGATATATAAAGAATACATGTATACCTTGTTCTAGAAAGTAGAGGAAATTGTACCAATTTAATGGTAAAATGGGGGCACTACATCTCATGAAGAGGCAAAGGAAACCTATTACATCTGAAAAGAAGAATACTGCCATCAGAATTGGCTTAAAGAGAAAATTTTTAGACATATTGTATTTAGGGTAAAACTTCTCCCACCTCATTGAAAAGTGGGAGGGGAAAAGTGACAAGAGAAGGAATACACTAAGCAGAAGGGAATACAGAAATTATGAAGAAAAGGAGTAAGTTGGGGGAGGAACTCTAAGATGGGGAGAAGGATACTGAAAAGGGAGGGTTGTGAGAAGCAAGTGGTGCTCACAAGTTTAATACTGGGGAAGGGGTAAGAGGGAAGGAAGGAAGAAAAGTATAAACAGGGGTTAACAAGATGCCAAGTAATACAGAATTGGTCATTTTAACCATGAACAGGGTAAACTCTCCCATAAAGAGGAAGTGCTTAGCAGAATGGATTAAAAGACAGAATCCTACAATCCTACACAGGAAACACACCTGAAGCAGGGAGAGACATACAGAGTAAAGGTAAAAGGTTGGAGCAGAATCTATTACGCTTCAGGTGAAGTTAAAAAAGCAGGGGTAGCCATCCTGATCTCAGATCAAGCAAAAGCAAAAACTGATCTAATTAAAAGAGATAAGGAAGGGCACTATACCTTGCTAAAGAGTTGCATAGATAATGAAGCAATATCAATATTAAACATATATGCACCAAGTGGTGTAGCATTTAAATACTTGAAAGAGAAATTAAGAGAGATGCAAGAAGAAATAGATAGCAAAACTATAATAGTGGGAGATCTCAACCTTGCACTCTCAGAATTAGATAAATCAAACCACAAAATAAATAAGAAGTCAAAGAGGTAAATAGAATACTAGAAAAGTTAGATATGATAGATCTTTGGAGAAATCTAAATGGAGACAGAAAGGAGTACACTTTCTTTTCAACAGTTCATGGAACCTATACAAAATCTGACCATATATTAGGACATAAAAACCTCAAAGTCAAATGCAGTAAGGCAGAAATAGTAAATGCATCCTTTTCAGATCATGATGCAATAAAAATTATATTCAATAAAAAGCCAGGGAAAAATGGACCAAAAAATAATTGGAAACTAAATAATCTCATACTAAAGAATGATTATCTCTCCTACATCTATTTTCCAGGTCTGTTGTTTTTCCAAGTAAATATTTGACATTTTTTTTCCAATCTTTCATTTTTTTGGTTTTGCTTGACTGATTCTTCCTGTCTAAATGAATCAGTCATTTCTATTTGTTCAGTTCTGCTTTTTAGTGAGTTATTTTCTTCATTAGCTTTTTTTTACTTCTTTTTTTATATATCCAATTGAATTTTTAAATGAGTTGTTTTGCTCTATGGAATTTTTTTCCATTTCACTAATTTTTTTTTTTAGTGAGATATTTTCTTTTTCCAGTTCACAAATTCTGTTTCCCTGCACTTCTCGGGAGTTTTTTACATTTTTAAATTCACATTTCAGGAATGGATATTACATTTTATCAAATGCTTTTGCTGCATCTATTGAGATGATAATATGTTTTTGTTAATTTGGTTATTAATATGGTCAATTATACTAATAATTTTCCTAATATTAAAACAGCCCTGCATTCCTGGTATAAAACAAACTTGGTCATAGTGTATTATCCAGGGGATGATTTTCTGCAATCATTTTGCTAATATTTTATTTAAGATTTTATCATCAATATTCACTAGGGAGATTGGTCTATAATTTTCTTACTCTGTTTTCAAACTACCTGGTTTAGGTATCAATACCATGTCTGTGTCATAAAAGGAATTTTGTAGAAGTCCTTCATTCCCTATTTTTTTTTTCAAATAGTTTCTATAACATTGGAGTTAATTATTCTTTAACTGTTTAGTAGAATTCCATGTAAATCCATGTGGTCCTGGGAATTTTTTTATTATGGAGTTGATTAATAGCTTGTTCTATTTCTTTTTTTCTAAAATGGGACTATTTAAGCAATTTACTTCTTCCTTTGTTAATCTGGGAAGCCTGTGTTTTTGAAGGTAGTCATCCATTTCACTTAGGTTATCAAATTAATTTCCATAAAGTTGAGCAAATAACTCCTAATTATTGCTCTGATTTCATCTTAATTATTGGAAAGTTCTCCCTTTTCATTTTTAAGACCAACAATTTGATTTTGCTCTTTCCTTTTTTCTAATCAGATTTTCCAAAGGGTTTTTATCTATTTTAATGGGTTTTTCATAAAACCAATCCTTAGTTTTATTTATTAATTCAATAGTTTTTTTTTTACTTTCAATTTTATTAGTTTCTCATTTTAATTTTAGAATTTCAAGTTTATTATTTGATTGGGAGTTTTGAATTTTGTCTTTCTCTAGCTTTTTAAGTTGCAAGCCCAATTTATTAATCTTCTCTTTCTCTATTTTATTCAAGTAAGCCTCTAGAGATATAAAATTTACCCTTATTACCACTTTGGCTGCATCCCACAAATTTTGGTTTGTCTCATTTTTGTCATTTTCTTGTGTGAAATTGTTAATTGTGTCTATGATTTGCTGTTTCACCCATTCATTCTTTAGGATAAGATTATGTAGTTTTCAATTACTTTTTGGTCTATTTAACCCCCGTTTTTTGTTAAATGTAGTTCTTATTGCATCATGATCTGAAAAATAATGCATTTACTATGTCTGCCTTTCTGCATTTAATTTTGAGGTTTTTATGTCCTAATATATTCTCAATTTTTGTATAGGTTCCATGAACTGCTGCGAAGAAAGTATATGCCTTTCTGTCTCCATTTAGTTTCCTCCATAGATCTATCATACCTAACTTTTCTAATATTCTATTTACCTCTTTAACTTCTTTCTTATTTTTTTGTGGTTTGATTTATCTAATTCTGAAAGTGCAAGGTTGAGATTTCCCCCTATTATATAGTTTTGCTGTCTATTTCTTCTTGCAACTCTCTTAACTTCTTCTTTAGGAAGTTAGATGATGTATCACCTGGTGCATATATGTTTAGTATTGGTATTGCTTCATTGTCTATGCTACCATTTAGCAAGGTACAGTTTTCTTCTTTATCTCTTTTAATGAGATCAATTTTTGCTTTTCCTTGATCTGAGATAAGGATGGCTATCCTTGATTTTTTTACTTCATCTGAAGTATAATAGATTCTGTTTCAATCTTTTACCTTTACTCAGAATGTATCTCTCTGATTTCAATGTGTTTCCTGTAAACTGAATATTGCAGGGTTCTGGCTTTTGATCCAGTCTGCTATCCATCTCTGCGTTATGAAAGAATTCATTCCATTCACATTTATGTTCAAAATTACTAATTGTGTATTTCTTGCCATCTTATAATCCCCAGATTATGCTTTTCTTTTTCTTATCCTCCTTACCCCCTTCCCCAGTATTAAATTTAGGAACACCACTTGCCTCACTCAGCTCTCCCTCTTTAGAAAAACCTCCCACCCACTTTGAATCCCTTCCCCTTTCTTATACGTTTCCCTTATTGCTCTTCCCCCTTTTCCTCTCCTACTTTTTAATGAGGTGAGAGAAGTTCTTCTGTAAACCAAATATATGTTATTTTCTCTTTGAGCCAACCCTGATGAGAGTAAGATTCACACAATGTTTCTCCTCCTCTTTAAATTCCCTCAGATATGATAGCTTTCTTTGCTTCTTTGTGGGATGTAGTTTCCCCCTTTTTACCTCAACTTTTCCCTTTTTCTGATACTATCCCCCTTCCATTTCTTCTTCCTTTTTTATATTATATCAGTAAAATCAAATTATACATGCTCTCTTTATGTATGATCATAAAAGAAATACAGTTCTCAAGAGGTTTTTTTTTAACCTTTTTCTGCTTTTCTTGAGTTCTATAGTTGGAGGTCAAATTTTTTGTTTAGTTCTGGGTTTTTTTTTTTTTTTTAATTAGAAACAAATGGAATTCAACTGTTTTCATCCCTGGAAGAAAATGCAACACTTAGCTGGGTAGTTTATTCTTGGCTGTATTCCAAGTTCTTTTGCCTTTTGGAACATCAGATTCCAGGCCCTTCAACCCTTTAATGTGGACGCAGCTAGATCCTGAGTGCTCCTTATTGTGGTTCCTTGGTATTTTAATTGTTTTATTTTTTTCCTTGCTGCTTGTAATATTTTTTCCTTAATCTGAGAGTTCTGAAATTTAACCACAGTATTCATGGGAGTTTTTATTTTAGGGTCTCTTTCAGAAGGTGTTTGATGAACCCTTAGTAAATCTGATTAAAAAAAGGAAAGAGGAAAATCAAATTGTTAGTCTTAAAAATGAAAAGGAGAACTCGCCACTAATGAAGAGGAAATTAGAGCAATAATTAGGAATTACTTTGCCCAACTTTATGCCAATAAATTCGACAACTTAAATGAAATGGAAGAATACCTTCAAAAATGTAGCTTGCCCAGATTAACAGAGGAAGAAGTAAATATCCTAAACAGTCCCATCTTAGAAAAAGAAATAGAACAAGCTATTAACCAACTCCCTAAGAAAAAATCCCCAGGACCAGATGGATTTACATGTGAATTCTACCAAACATTTAAAGAACAATTAACCCCAATGCTATATAAACTATTTGAAAAAATAGGGACTGAAGGAGTCCTACCAAACTCCTTTTACGACACAGACATGGTACTGATACCTAAACCAGGTAGGCTAAAAATGGAGAAAGAGAATTATAGACCAATCTCTCTAATGAATATCGATGCTAAAATCTTAAATAAAATATTATCAAAAAGATTACAGAAAATCATCCCCAGGATAATACACTATGATCAAGTAGGATTTTATACCAGGAATGCAGGGCTGGTTCAATATTGGGAAAACTATTAGCATAATTTACTATATCAATAAGCAAACTAACAAAAACCATATGATCATCTCAATAGATGCAGAAAAAGCATTTGATAAAATCCAACATCCATTCCTAATAAAAACACATGAGAGTATAGGAATAAGTGGACTTTTTCTTAAAATAGTCAGGAGCATATATTTAAAACCATCAGTAAGCATCATATGCAATGGGGAAAAACTGGAATCTTTCCCAGTAAGATCTGGAGTGAAGCAAGGTTGCCCACTGTCACCATTATTATTCAATATTGTATTAGAAACACTAGCCTTGGCAATAAGAGTCGAGAAAGAGATTAAAGGAATCAGAATAGGCAGTGAGGAAACCAAACTATCACTCTTTGCAGATGATATGATGGTATACTTAGAAAACCCTAGAGGTTCTTACGAAAAAGCTATTAGAAAAAATCCATAACTTTAGCAAAGTTGCAGGTTATAAAATAAATCCCCATAAATCCTCAGCATTTTTATACATCACCAACAAAATCCAACAGCAAGAGATACAATGAGAAATTCCATTCAAAATAACTGTCACCAACATAAAATATTTGGGAATCTATCTACCAAAGGAAAGTCAGGAATTATATGAGCTAAATTACAAAAAACTTTCCACACAAATAAAGTCAGACGTAAACAATTGGAAAAATATCAAGTGCTCCTGGATAGGTCGAGCAAATATAATAAAGATGACAATTCTCCCTAAACTAATCTATTTATTTAGTGCTCTACCAGTCAGACTTCCAAGAAAATATTTTAATGATCTAGAAAAAATAACAACAAAATTCATATGGAATAATAAAAGGTGAAGAATCTCAAAAGAATTAATGAAAAAAAATCAAATGAAGGTGGCCTAGCTGTACCTGATCTAAAACTATATTATAAAGCAGCAGTCACCAAAACCATTTGGTATTGGCTAAGAAATAGGTAAGTTGATCAGTGGAAAAGGTTAGGTTCACAAGACAGAATAGTCAACTATAGCAATTTAGTGTTTGACAAACCCAAAGATCCTTACTTTTGGGATAAGAATTCATTATTTGACAAAAACTGCTGGGATAACTAGAAATTAGTATGGCAGAAATTAGGCAAGGATCAACACTTAACACCGTATACCAAGATAAGATCAAAATGGGTCCATGATTTAGGCATAAAGAACAAGATTATAAACACATTGGAGGAACATAGGATAGTTTATGTCTCAGACTTGTGGAAGAGGAAGAAATTTGTGACTAAAGACGAACTAGAGACCATTATTGATCACAAAATAGAAAATTTTGATTACATGAAATTAAAAAGCTTCTGTACAAACAAAACTAATGTAAACAAGATTAGAAGGGAAGCAACAAACTGGGAAAACATCTTCTCAGTTAAAGGTTCTGATAAAGGCCTCATTTCCAAAATATATAGAGAGCTGACTCTAATTTATAAGAAACCAAGTCATTCTCCAATTGACAAATGGTCAAAGGTTATGAACAGACAATTTTCAGATGATGAAATTGAAATCATTACCACTCATATGAAAGAGTGTTCCAAATCATTATTAATCAGAGAAATGCAAATTAAGACAACTCTGAGATACCACTACACTCCTGTCAGATTGGCTAAGATGACAGGAAAAAATAATGATGAGTGTTGGAGGGGATGCGGGAAAACTGGCACACTGATACATTGTTGGTGGAGCTGTGAACGAATCCAACCATTCTGGAGAGCAATATGGAATTATGCCCAAAAAGTTATCAAACTGTGCATACCCTTTGATCCAGCAGTGTTTCTACTGGGCTTATACCCCAAATCGATACTAAAGAAGGGAAAGGGACCAGTATGTGCCAAAATGTTTGTGGCAGCCCTGCTTGTAGTGGCTAGAAGCTGGAAACTGAGTGGATGCCCATCAATTGGAGAATGGTTGGGTAAATTGTGGTATATGAATGTTATGGAATATTATTGTTCTGTAAGAAATGACCAGCAAGATGAATACAGAGAAGCTTGGAGAGAATTACATGAACTGATGCTAAGTGAAATTAGCAGAACCAAGAGATCATTATATACGTCAACAACGATCCTGTATGAAGATGTAATCTGATGGAAGTGGATTTCTTTGACAAAGAGACCTAATTCAGTTTCAATTTAGCAATGATGGACAGAAGCAGCTACACCCAAAGAAAAAAAAAAAAAAAACACTGGGAAATGAATGTAAACTGTTTGCATTTTTGTTTTTCTTTCCAGGTTATTTCTACCTTCTGAATCCAATTCTCCCTGTGCAACAAGAAAACTGTTTGAATCTGCACACATACATTGTATCTAGGATATACTAGGACATATTCAACATATATAGGACTGCTTGCCATCTAGGGGAGGGGGTGGAGGGTGGGAGGGAAAAATCGGAACAAAAATGAGTGCAAGGGATAATGTTGTAAAAAAAAATTACCCTGGCATGGATTCTGTCAATAAAAAGTTAATATAATTTAAAAAAAAAGGTGTTTGATGAATTCTTGCAATGACTATTTTACCTTTTGATTCTATTACATCTGAGCAGTTCTCTTTGATGATTTCCTGTAAAATAGTGTCAAGGCCCTTTTTTTAATCATAATTTTCAAGAAGTCCAGTAATCACCAGATTATCTCTCCTAGATCTATTTTCCAGGTCTGCTATTTTTTCCAAATAGATATTTAACATTTTCCCTATTTTTTCATTTTTTAAAGTTTTGCTTGACTGATTCTTGCTATCTCAACAAATAATTCATTTCTATTTGTTCACTTCTAATTTTTAATGAGTTATTTTCTTCATTAGCCTGTTTTTACTTCTTTTTGTAAATGTCCAATTGAGTTTTTAAATGAGTTGCTTTGCTCTCTGAAATTTTTTTCCATTTCACTAATTTTTTTACTGAGTTATTTTATTTTTCCAATTTACAAATCCTACTTTCTTGGGAGTTCTTTATTTTTTTCCAATTCACAAATTGTGTTTCTCTGCACTCTCTGGGAATTCTTTCCCTTTTCCAATTCACATTTCAGAAAGTTGTTTTCTTTTCCACTTTATCAAATTTTTCTTTCAGTGAATTATGACTTTTCTGTACTATCTTGCAGAGCTTCTCTTTTCTTTCCCCATTTTTCTTTTAGCTGTCTTTTAAGATCTTTTATAATTTCTTCTACAAAAGCTTTGTGTGATGGGGACCAGATTTCATCCATCTTTGGGGTTTTGTCTGGAGACTGTCTACAATTTGTCTCCTCGGGGTTGAAAACCTGCTCTCTTTCTTTATAGAAGTAGTGTAAACTTGGCTTTTTTACTCATTTTTTTAAAAGTCCTTAGGGTCCCTTAAGCACAAGGAGGTTACCAGCTTCCTCTTCAGATCAGGATAGATACATGAACAGTAGCTGAACTGCAATGGGGCTTCTAAAAGCAGGTGAGTTTCAGAAATGCCCTTGCAAGAGCCTGGAAGTGTAAGTATCTCTGTCCTGGGAAGAACAACCACACTGAGGAAGTTCTATTGCCCCAGGTAGAGCCCTTCTGCTGGGCAGATTTGTTGTTGCCCTGGGCAGAACCCCATGCCCTGCAGATTTCTGGCTGCTTCGGGTAGAGTCACCCCTGGTGATCAGAAGTGTGACTGCCCTGGCAAAAGCCCCAAGCTGAAGAATGGGGCTGCGTAGCTGTGGTATGATCTGTGCTGAGTCACTTCCTGTGTTGGGTGGATGTAGCCAGATCCTGTTAGATGCTGGCATTTTTTGGAGTATACTTTTGGCTTTAACTTCTCTGTTATCTACTGCTTTGCAACTAAAGCAGAGCAGCCAATCTTTGGTAGAGTCCTCCCTGCAAAATCTTCACCCATGGAGACTACCCCCACCCCATTCCACTCAGTGTACTAGCCTCTGGTTCTGCCTCCCTGCCTGGACTGGCCTGCTCCAGCTGATCATGACAAACCTTTTCATGCAATCTGC
This sequence comes from Sarcophilus harrisii, assembly GCF_902635505.1. NCBI lineage: Eukaryota > Metazoa > Chordata > Mammalia > Dasyuromorphia > Dasyuridae > Sarcophilus > Sarcophilus harrisii. The sequence goes on from NC_045430.1 coordinate 166,277,225, forward strand.
CAGATTATCTTTGGCTGGTAATCTGTTGTGCTCCTAATATTTGTGGATTTTATCAGTGAAGCACCATTTCTGAGACTGAATTTGGTAATTAGTAGTGAGGGTAGAAAGGGAGCTTAGAATGATGCTTGTGTCTTCTCTGCCATCTTGGCTCTGCCCCCAATTTGATAATCTAAATGAAATGTAAGAATATCAACAAAAATATACATTGCCCAGGTTAACAGAAGAGGAAATAAATTATTTAAATAGCCCCATTTTAGAAAAAGAAATAGTACAAGCTGTTATTAATCAACTTCCTAAGACAAAAAAATCTCCAAGGCCAGATGGATTTACATGTGAATTTGAATTCTACCAAACATTCAAAGAACAATTAATCCCAATACTATATAAACTATTTGAAAAAAATAAGGAAAGAAGGAGTCTTACCAAATTCCTTTCATGACACAGATATGGTGCTGACTGCTAAACCAGGTAGGGTGAAAACAGAGAAAGAAAATTATAGACACATTTTCCTAATGAATATTGATGCAAAAATATTTTTTTAAATAGCAAAGAGATTAGAAAGTCATCCTTAGGATAATATACTATGACCAAGTAGGATTTATACCAGGAATGCAGAGCTGGTTCAATATTAGGAAAACTATTAGCATAATTAGCTATATTAATTACCAAAGTAAGAAAAAATATGATTAAGTCAATAGGTGCAGAAAAAAACATTTGATAAAATCCCACACTCATTGCTAGTAAAAACAGAGTCAAAGAATAAATGGAGTTTTCCTTAAAATGATCAGTAGCATCTATTTAAAACTTTCAGCAAGCATCTCATGTAATAGGGACAAACTAGAATCATTTGTAATAAAATCAGGAGTGAAACAATGTTACCCACTATTACTATTATTACTCAATATTGTATTAGAAATGTTACTTTTGGTAATAAGAGAAGAAGGAAAAAAAGATGAAAACAATTAGAGTAGGGAATGAGGAAATTAAATCATCACTCTTTGCAGATGATATGATGGTATTCTTAGAGAAGTAACTAATCAACTAAATCAACTAAACCAACTAAAATCAACTAAATCAATTAAAAACTGCTAAAACCAATTCACAACTTTAGGAAAGTTGTAGGACACAAAATAAATCCACATAAATCATCAACATTTTTATATATTGCCAATAAAGTCCAGCAGCAAGAAATACAAAGAGAAATTCCATTTGAAATAACTGTTGAGAGTATAAAATATTTGGGAATCTATATGCCAAGGGAAAGTGAGGAACTATATGAACACAATTACAAAACATTTTCCACACAAATAAAATCAGATATAATAAGTTGGAAAATTATCAGATGCCTAGGGTAAGCCTAGCAAATATAATCAAAATGACAACACTACCTAAATTAATCTATTTATTCAGTGCCACAGCAATCAAATTCCCAGGAAATTATTATACAAATCTAGAAAAAATGATAACAAAGTTCATCTGGAAGAACTATAGGTAGAGAATTTCAAAGGAATTAATGAAAAAAATACCAATGAAGGTGGCCTAGCTGTGTCATGCCTAAAACTATATTATAAAGCAGCTGTCATTGTATTGGATAAGAAATAGGGTAATTGATCAGTGGAATAGTTTAGATTCACAGATAACATAGGCAATAACTATAGCAATATAATGTTTGACAAACCCAAACACCCCAGCTTTTGGGATAAGAACTCACTGTTTGACAAAAACTTCTGGAAAATTTGGATACTAATATGGCAATAACTAGGTATTTACCCTGATCTCACACCATGTAGCAAGATAAGGCTTGAAATTCATTCATGATTTAAAAATAAAGAATAATTAAAGAAATTAGAAGAACATAATGCAGCTTGCCTCTCAGATCTATAGAGAAGGAATTTGTGACCAAAAAGAACTGGAACTCATAATTGAACATAATTTTGATTATACTGAGTTTAAAAAGGTTTAAAAAACAAACCTAATGCAGACAGATTAGAAGGGAAGCAATAAATTGGGAAAACATTTTTTTTATATTTAAAGGTCCTGAAAAAGGCCTAATTTTAAAACATAGAGAAAATTGACTCAAATTTATAGGAATTCCAGCCATTCTCCCATTGAGAAATAGTCAAAGTATACAAAAGGACAATTTTTAGATGAAGATATTTAAACCATTTCTAATCATATGAAAAGATGCTCTAAATCACTATTGAGCAGAGAAATGCAAATTAAGACAACTCTTAGGTACCCCTACCCTCCTCTCAGATTGGCTAAGATGATAAGAAAAGATAATGATGAATGTTGGAGAAGATGTGGGGAAACTGGGACGCTACTACATTTTTGGTGGAATTGTGAATATATCCAGCCATTCTGGAAAGCAATTTGGAACCATGTTCAAAAAAGGTATCAAACTCTGCATTCTGCATGTCCTTTCATCTAGCAGTATTTCTACTGGGCCTATATCCCAAAAAGATCTTAAAAAAGGGAAAGGCAGCCACATGTGCAAAAATGTGTCAGCCCTTTTCATAGTGGCAAAAAACTGGAAATTGAGTGGATGCCCGTCAATTGTAAAATAGCTGAATAAATTATGGTATATGAATGTTATGGAATATCATTGTTTTATAAGAAACAATCAGCAGAATGATTTTAGAGAGACCTGGGATATTTACATGAACTGATGCTAAGTAAAATGAGCTGAACCAGGAGATGTTCATACATGGCAACATCAATATTATACCACAATTAATTCCAATAGACATGACTCCACCAATGAGATGACTGAGGCCAGTTTCAATGATCTTGTGATGAAGGGAACTCTCTACACCCAGAGAGAGGATTCTGGGAACTGAATGTGGATCACAACGTGACATTCTGACTCTTTTTATTGTCGTTTGCTTCCATTTTTTTTTTCTTACTAATTTTCTTTCCTTTTTCATCTGATTTTTTCTTGTGCAGCAAAATATTTGTATAAATGTTTACATATATTGGATTTAACATCTATTTTAACTTGAATAACCAATCTTTCATTGCTTGCCATCTAGGGGAGAGAGTTGGGGGAAGGAAGGGGTTATTTGGATCACAAGTCTATGCAAGGGTCAATGCTGAAAAATTATCCGCGCTTATATTTTGAAAGTAAAAAGCTTTAATAAAAAATGACCTTGCCTTTATTTTGGAAATATATTGTACATATTTATTTATGTCATGTAGCCTTAACACACCTTATCTAAGTTACTTGGGGGCAGGAATAGTTTTACTTTTGTCTTTATATACCTTGACACTAACACAGTTCCTGACTTTATAAGAAATTAATTAATATTTATATGTGGATTGATTTCTTTTTTCCAAAATCACCAATAGAAAATGTTTTAACTATTCAAAATACCTAGATGTTTAAGTTTCTCTCTCAGCTAAAAAAGCATTTAGGATGATGCTATATGCAAAACAGCTCTAATTATAAACCTCCAAAGTATGCCATTTCATGAAGAAATGACTAGATTAATCAGAAGAGTATTATGGTATATGAACCAGTCTTTGAAAGTAGTAACAAAATAGTGATATAGTCATGAATCAAAATATATAGATCTTATTTATCTAATATCCAGTATTGAGATAGGACAAAAGCTTGGTGAAGATTAAAAAGAAAGTTATCTATACAATGCATAGCCCTTAAGGATATGAAGTCTGATAATGAGAGGATAATTTGAAGATTATATATATACATATATGTATACATATGTGTCATATAATCATGACTTGTTAAAAAGAAAATATTATATATATATACACTTATACATTCACATATATGATTATATTTATAACTTCTTAAAAGGCAAAAAGAGAAATATTTGCTACATATGTACATACATACATATATGCACATATATGTTCACTAACAATTATTCCATCCCTTTTCTTTGTTTGGATTATTCAAATTACTCTAATAAATCAATCGTATTGACAACACATATGGGTGACCTTTAAGAAAAGTGATAATGTAATAAAGTTATATGAACTAAATACAACTGAAGAGAAAGTTGAAATGTAAAAGTCCTTATTTCATTTTAATTCTCCTGCTTGTGACATTTTTCAATTGCCTAACTTCTCTGTAACTGTTAAGTCCCAAGTGTTTCCATGCTTAATGTAGGAGCTATTTCCTAAAAGGTCAGTGGCAGAACAGAAACTTAAAAAAAAATCATAATTCGGTCACAATATATTTCCACCACATAAGTATGAGAAAGACAATTTACTTTTGACCCTCTAAATGCATATATCTCTATCATGATTTTCTCTGTGTGGCTCTCCAGAAAAATTTAACAGTCAATTTGGTGAGCTAGTGATTATCAGTATTTCATATCAATTTAAAAATCATTATATATTTAAATTGAATAAAAGTAAGAAGAGCACAGAGAACAAAATGACCAAGAAAATGACCCTGGTGCTATAAGAACCCTGAAAAAGAATAATCATGTTAAACTTAGAGATTTTTTTTCATTCTTTTTCAGGAATAGAGAAAAAAAGAAAGAAAAGAAAAAAGAAAAAGAAATCGAATCTTCCACCTAAACCTTAATAATATATTTAAAGAGCTTTGGAACTTACCATATAGAAAGTTAAGTGATGGCAGCAGCACCATTAATGTGAAAAATACATGTCTGTTATACTGTTGCTGTTTCTTTGTTTTCTCTTAATTTGTCTTTAAAGAATGAAGCAAATTCTCTAACTGCTGAATGAAAAAATTTACAGGATTTGTATTTCATTATTATAGGTTTTAAAAACCAAATCATTGTATCTATGTGCAAATGATACACTCATATGTAAGAAACAACTTGTTTCAGACTATGTTGGCTATATATAATCTATCAAGACCCTGTTGTACTGATGGAGTTTTTCAAGACACGGGTACTTCTTAAAAGCATCTATTTTAGATGGAGAGGAATTATGATTTTCATTGATGCAGGGAGCGCTCACCCCAATGAATTCAGATTGTTGTTGTATCAAAACACGATGAAAGCTCATAATCATTTGAACATCCTTTATTTAAAGTTGAAGTTCAATCTTAAAAACATCCAAAGCTGCAATTCATGTATGAGCAGTGGGCTTCGACTTTTGAATATGTCATAAAATAGTACTGGAAGGGACCTAAAAAAAAAAAAAATCTAGTCCATTTCCTTCCTTTTCCAAATGAGAAAAGCCTTGGAACAGGATATTGTCATGCAAATAGAAAAAAAAAATGTCAATCCCATCACAGGCCTTCTGCTTCTAAATTAAGATATCGTGTTACACTGACTATTCTTCTTCCTCCAATAACCTTAATTAAAATGTAACATAAGTCATGTTTTTAGAATTCAAATAGACTTTTAAAAATGGAGAAACTGAGATTCAAAGTTGAAATGACTTTACTAAAGTCACACAGGAAACAAGGAATTTGTTACCCTATCTTCTGACTGTACAAAGTCTATATTTACATCTCTGTAATAATATGTCTTTATAAGCCTGAATGTTGATTGACTAAAAGATTCATTATAGCTAATCTCCACCATTTATTAAAATGATCGTTCAATTAACTTGATGAGTATGTGTGAGTCATTTGATGGTTCATGTCTTCCAATAGGAATTGCTCCAAGCTATGATGAATCAGACAATTTTTATCCATTTTCACCACATATATTAATCTAGCCAATGTACATTAGAGAACCAAGGCAATGCTGGTAATGATTTAGTTCAAGAAACACTTTCTGCCTAACTGACTCAGAGAACTTTCTTCATTTCGATAATCCATTTAAGTTACATATGCACCCCTATATTTAATCATGTTGAGAATTTTCCTCAAACAATTTCCAACTGTCTGATCTCTAATATTGCCTCTAAGGTATGCCTAATCCAGAGAGTTAGATGGATCTGAATATAAAAGTTTCCTGAAGTTAAGTAACTATCCTGTTGGAATGTAAATGTATTGTTGAACAAAACTATTAACATGGGCTCATTGTGTTAATGTATGTTTTGCATTTTTTCTTTCACGCTTTGACCAATAAGCTCCTTTATGTTATTTTGTTGTTAACAAAATATTTTTGAAAGGTAAAAAGTATTAATAATCTTTGTTATTAAAATATCTAAAATACTTTCTTCATGATTATATAATTATAAAAAGTGGATGAAGAATGTTTATGGAGTCTTACATGAATGCCATTTATTTATCAGTAAGCTCCTAAATATATAAAAAAAATCACAATTAAACAATCATTCTTTTTAAGGAACTCTATTGATTTGCACAAGTATTTTCCCTTCATATTTTTGTGCTAAGCATATTTCCATAGCAGTGTTGGCAAAATCATTGTCAGATTTTGCTCCCTGCATGTTAAAAAGAAAAGAAGTTTAATATGGAAATTCCTGAAACTCAAAAAAATCAACATTTTTAAAGGACACAAGTATGTCCAAACAAACATTTAGTAAATGAAGTGAGCACCTGTTTAATAGATACATATGAAATTGATGAAATAAACTTAATTTGAATAAATATGCTACAATAACATTAATTATTATATGCCTGGTGGCCCAACATCAGAGTTACCTGCCATTCATTAAGTCTCCAAATATTTTTCAAATAGCTGTGGTCAATGGAAATAGGTACTCCTAAACATTCATAATTACAACACAATTCTTAAGTCTAATTCTTAAACTGTAGTAATTGATCCTACAGTGAGATTTATTCCCTAATCATGGAAGGCAATGACATTTACAACTTGAATAAATTAAAGTAAATGAAGAGGAAAATTGTGTTCTGTGTAACATTTAGTTCATTATAAGCTTAAACAACTATGCCAATTTATGTTCATCAATAGAAGTTATGATGCTTGCAGACATAATTGAATAAAAATCTTATCACCAAAAAGCAGTCCACATTACACAAGCATAGAAATTGTTGCATTATAACTGATCCATTTTTCTTAAGGGTTTCCTGGCAAAACTCTGGAATATGAATAAACTGTATCAGTATGACACAGTATCCTTTGTCTTTTATGGTAGAAAGAGTATATAAAGTTGGGTTCTGTTACTTCTGACTTATTCAATGAAATATATAGTAAAATAAAGCTAATATAAACAAGTATGAACAATGTTGCTGCTCATCCTTTATGATCTGCACAGATCACACTATAACTATTTCAATTTGGTGGTTCTTTTAAGGTTTAATTAATTTATTTAGAATTAAGCCTAACATTCTTGATAAAGCTAACATATTAGAATTTTGGGAGCCTTTACAAATATCAGCATCAGAGGGTTTTCTATGAACAATTACACAATATGAAATTGCTATATTGATAAGGAGTAATAATATAAATGTGTAAATTTATAGAAAATTTCTTGTTCTTGCCAATCATTTACTGAGAGTAGAAGGAAGATTTTCTTTCTCCATAAGAGAAATCTTACAGAATTGATTCATCAAGATTTTTCTTAAAGTCTATAATAAGAAATTTTGGTTATATCACTTGAGTGTCAGATTCACAAAATTAAAGCGAATAAGGGACTTAGGAATCATTTAGACTAAAACATACCTAAAAATAATTTTCTTTTATGATAGCCTTCATAAATACTTTACTTAAAGGCATCCATTCAGGAAAGTTCCCTACATATCCACTTGAATAGTTATGATTTTAGTAATTTTTCCTTTCATCATACTGAGATTTACCACCTTTTACTTTCCATCAATTGCTCCTAGTTTTGTTATCTGGGAACAGTTGTAACTCTTTTTCCAGAAGACACCTTGTTGAAATAAGTAAAAATAGGTATAAACTCTGTAAATTGTCTTCTCTTTACATTACATATGCCTAATTTCTTAGATTGATCCTCAAATGGCATATTCTCCCATAATCTCCTCATCTTAGCTACTCTTTCCTGAACATTTTCTAGTCTAATTCTTTTGGAAATTGTGGCTCCTAATATTATACACTGCATATGGTCTGACTGTTGGTAATACAGCATAACTGTTAGCTCTCCAGTTTTGAGCAATATGTCTCTCAGTCTAATACAACATAACATTAACTTTATTAGAAGCCATGTTGGGGTGGAGCCAAGATGGCAGAGAAAACACAGGTGACTTTCTAAGCTCCTCTCATGCCCTCACGACCAACATTAAATTCAGACTCAAAAATAGTGCTCGACTGCTAAAATTCACTAAGATTAGAAGCACAACAATTTAGAAGCAGAAAATAATCTGGAAGATCACCAGAGCAGATTTGCCGAGGCAGGAAAAGGCCAGGCTGGATGAAAGACTACTGTCCTGCGACCAGGGAGCATTTAAAGTTAGACCAAAGACTAAGTTGCGTTGCAATAAAAAATTTAAAAAATTAAAAACACCAAATAACTAGATCTGGAAAAGCCGGCCAATGGAGTGATTTAGGACAGACCACAGCACAGCTGTGTGGCTATATTTTTTTTTCTTCTTTTTTTTTTAATAACTTTTTATTGACAGAAGTCATGCCAGAATTTGTCAAATTCCGCACTCACTTCTTTGTTTTCCCTTCCTCCACCTCTCCCCAGATGGCAACAGGCTATACATTTAAATAGGTTACAGTATATCTTAGATACAATAATGTGAGAATGGAACAGTTCTCTTGTTGCTAGGAGGTTTTCGAGGTATAATAACTTGGAATAAAAACAAAAATGCAACAGTTTACATTTATTTGCAATGTTCTTTCTTTGGGGTAGCCTGCTTCTATCCATCTTGATCAAAATTGAAACTGGAGTTAATCTTCTCTTTATTGAAGAAATCCACTTCACAAATACATCATCATACAGTATCATTGTTGTAGTTATAATGATCTCCTGTTTCATTCCTCAGCATCAATTCATTAATCAAACAATCGTCTCTTATTCATCTGCGGTCATTTCTTTCAGAACAATAATATTCAATAACATTCGTATAAAATTTACTTAACCATTCTCAATTGATGGGCATCATTCATTTTCAGTTTCTAGCCACTATAACGGGCTGCCACAACATTTAGCTATAGGGGCCCTTCCCTTTTTAGTATCTTTTGGGTTAACCCCAGTAGAAATACTGCTGGATCAAAGGGTATGCAATTTGATAACTTTGAGCATAGTTCAAGTGCTTAAATGGCTAGTTCACAATTCCACCCAAATGTATCAGTGTTATTTCCATCCTCAACATTCCAGTGATCTTTCCTTCATTCTAGCAATCAGGTGTGTATAGTATCTCAGAGTTGTCTTAATTTGCATTTCTCTGATTAAAAATGATTTGGACCATATTTTTTATATAGGTAGAAATAGTTTTAATTTCTTCATCTGAGAATTATCTGTTCATATCATTTGATCATTTATCAATTGGAGAATGGTTTGATTTCTTATAAATTAGAGTCAATTCTCTATATATTTTGGAAAAGAGGCCTTTATCAGAACCTTTGACTGTAAAAATGTTTTTCCCAGTTTATTGTTTCCCTTCTAATCTTGCCTGCATTAGTTTTGTTTGTACAAAAACTTTTCAATTTGATATAATGAAAATTTTCTATTTTGTACTCAGTAGTGACTTCTAGTTCTTCTTTGATCATAAAATCCTTCCTCTTCCACAGGTCTGAGAGGTAAACTATCCTATGCTCTTCCAATTTGTTTAAAATCTTATTCTTCATGCCTAGGTCATGAACCCATTTTGACCTTATCTTGGTATATGGTGTTAAGTGTGAGTCCATGCCTAGTTTCTTCCATACTAATTTCCAATTTTCCCAGCAATTTTTGTCAAATAATGCATTCTTATCCCAAAAACTGGGGTCTTTGGGTTTGGCAAACACTAGATAATTAAAGTCATTGGCTGTTTTGTCCTTTGAACCTAACCTATTCCATTGATCAACTAGTCTATTTCTTAGATGGTTTTGTAACTACTTTTTATAATATTAATGTTAGATCTGGTATATAGGCCACCTTCATTTGATTTTTTTTCATTAATTCCCTTGAAATTCTTGACCTTTTGTTTTCCATATGAATTTTGTTTATTTTTTCTAAGTCATCAAAATAGTTTTTGGGAGTCTAATTGGAATGGCGCTAAATAAATAGATTGGTTTAGGAGTTTGTCATCTTTATTATATTTGCTCACCAAATCCAAGGCATTTAATATTTTCAGTTGGTTAGATCAGACTTAATTTGTGTGGAAAGTGTTTTTGTAGTTTTGCTCATAAAGTTTCAGATTTTCCCTTGGAGATGATTCCTAAATATTTTACAATCAGTAGTTACTTTAAATGGAATTTGTCTTTGTAACTCTGACTTTGGATTTTGTTAGTAATAGATAAGAATGCTGATGACTTGTGTGGGATCACTTTATAACCAGCAACTTTGCTAAAGTTGTGGATTCTTTCTTTTTTTTTTTTTTTTTTTTAATTTAATAGCCTTTAATTTACAGGATATATACATGGGTAACTTTACAGCATTAACAATTGCCAAACCTCTTGTTCAATTTTCACCTCTTACCCCCACCCCTAAATGCGGGATGAAGTAGATTTAAATATATTAAATATAACTTAGATACACAATAAGTATACGACAAACATTATTTTGCTGTACAAAGAAATCAGACTCTGAATTATTGTACAATTAACGAAGGAAATCAAAAGATGCAGGTGTGCATAAATATAGGGACTGGGAATTCAATGTAATGGTTTTAGTCATCTCCCAAGTTCTTTCTGGGTATAGCTAGTTCAGTTCATTCTGCTTCATTAGAAATGATTTGGTTGATCTCGTTGCTGAGGATGGCCTGATCCATCAGGACTGGTCATCATCTAGATATGTTGAAGTATATATGTCTCCTGGTCCTTCATTCATTAGCATCAGTTCTGTAAAGTCTCTCCAGGCCTTTCTGAAATCATCCTGTTGGTCATTTTCTTACAGAACAAGTAATATTCCATAATTTTCATATACCACAATTTATTCAGCCATTCTCCAACGTGGACATCATTCAGTTTCAGTTTCTAACCCACTACAAAAGGGCTCCACAAACATTCGTGCACATACAGGTCCTTTCCCTTCTTTATAATCTCTTTGGGATATAATCCCAGTAGTAACACTCTGGATCAAAGGGTATGCACAGTTTGATAACTTTTTGAGCATAGTTCCAAACTACTCTCCAAAATGGTTGGATTCGTTCACAACTAGTTGTGGATTATTTCTAATAACTTTTAAGTAGAATCTCTGGGGTTCTCTAAGTATACCATCATATCATCGGCAAAGAGTAATAATTTCGTTTCATCATTGCCTATTCTTATTCCTTCAATCTCTTTCTCAACTCTTATTGCCAAAGCTAGCATTTCTAATAAAATATTAAATAGTAACGGTGATAGTGGGCAACCTTGTTTCACTCTTGATCTTAATCGAAATGGTTGCAGTTTGTGTCGATTACATATGATGCTTACTGCTGGTTTTAAATAGATGCTACTGATTATTTTAAGGAAAAGTCCATTTATTCCTGTACTCTCAAGTGTTTTTAATAGAAATGAATTTTGGATTTATCAAATGCTTTTTCTGCATCTATTGAGATGATCATATGGTTTTTGTTACTATGGTTATTAATATGGCCAATTATACTGATGGTTTTCCTAATATTGAACCAGCCCTGCATTCCTGGTATAAATCCTACTTGATCATAGTGTATTATCCTGGGGATGATTTTCTGTAGTCTTTTTGCTAATATCTTATTTAAGATTTTAGCATCAATATTCATTAGGGAGATTGGTCTATAATTTTCTTTCTCTGTTTTCAACCTACCTGGTTTAGGTATCAGTAAGTAAGTATCTGTGTCATAAAAGGGATTTGGTAGGACTCCTTCATTCCCTATTTTTTCCAATTTTTTATAAAGCATTTGGGACTACTTGTTCTTTGAATGTTTGCTAGAATCCACATGTAAATTCATATGGTCTTGGCAATTTGTTTTTTAGGGAGCTGATTAATAGCTTGTTCTATTTCTTTTTCTGAAATGGGACTACTTAAGCAATTTACTTCCTCCTCTGATAATCTGTTAAGCCTATACTTTTGGAGGTAGTCATCTATTTCACTTAGGTAATCAAACTTATTGGCATGAAGGTGGGCAAAGTAACCCCTTATTATTTCTTTAATTTCCTCTTCATTGGTGGAAAGTTCTTCCTTTTCATTTTTAAGACTACTCATTTGATTTTCCTTTCTCCTTTTTCCAATTAGATTTACCAAATGTTTATCCATTTTATTTTTTTTTCATAAAACCAACTCTTAGTTTTATTGATTAGTTGAATAGTTTTTTTTACTTTCAATATTATTGATTTCTCCTTTTAATTTTAGAATTTCAAGTTTAATAATTGATTGGGGGTTTTTAATTTGGTCTTTTTCTAGCTTTTTAAGTTGCAAGCCCAATTCAATGATCTTCTCTTTCTCTATTTTATTCAAGTAAGCCTTTAAAGATATAATATTTCCCCTTATTACTGCTTTGGCTGCATCCCACAAATTTTGGTATGATGTCTCCATTGTCATTATCTTGAGTGAAATTATTAATTTTATCTATAATTTGCTGTTTCACCCAATCATGCTTTAAGATGAGATTATTTAGTTTCCAATTACTTTTTGGTGTATTTACACCTAACATTTTGTTTTAATGTACTTTTTATTGCATTGTGATCTGAAAAGAAAACATTTTCTATTTCTGCCTTTCTGCATTTAATTTTAATCTTTTTATGTCATAATATATGGTCAATTTTTTGTGTAGGTTCCATGAACTGCTGAGAAGAAAGTGTACTCCTTTCTGTCACCATTCAGTTTTCTCCAGAGATCTATCATATCTAATTTTTTCTAATTTCTTTTCCTCTTTAATTTCTTCTCATTTGTTTTGTTTGTTTTTATCTAAATTGAATAAGATTGAGCTCCCTCTATTATTAGTTTTGCTGTCTATTTGTTTTACCTCTTAACTTCTCCTTTGGGAAGTTAGATGCTAACACTTGGTCATATATGTTTAATAATATATTGCTTCATTGTCTATATACCCTTTAGAGGATAGTTCTTTCTCCTTTATTGATCAAATTTGCCTGATCAGATAAGGATGGGTTTACCTCTTTGACTTCACGAAGCTTAGATTCTCTCCAACTACTTTACTCTGTATTTATCTTCCTTTTTAAATATGTTTCCTGTAAAACTATGTAGGTTCTGACTTGATCCAGTCTGTGATCCTTCTTTTATAGGTTCATCCATTCCATTCCATTAAAATATCCAATTCTGTTTTCCTATCCTAATTCCTAGATTATGCTTTTTCTTTTCTTGCCTCGTTCCCCTTCCTTAGATTAACTTATTGGTCCCATTACTCACCCTTTCTTCTAGTATTCCTCCCTTCTGGATCCTTTTTTCTTGCCTTCCATTCTCTTTTTCCTTTTCCTTTCCTCTTCCACTTTTTAATGGGGGAGAAGATTCTCTTAAAACAAATTCATTATCTGTTTGGCCACTCTGTGAGATGTTCTTCCCTCTTAATTCCCTCAGATGATGGTTTCTTTGCCTCATCGTTGGTAGTTTCCCTCTTTTTTATCTCATCTTTTCCCTTTTCTCATATCCTTTCATTTTCTACTTCCTTTTACGTTATATCAGTAAAATCAAGGTTGTACATGTGGTTTTTGTATATCACACAGAATACAGTTTAGTTCCTTACCCTTTTACTTCTCTTGGGGTCTTTTTGGAATCAATTTTTCGTTTAAGTCTGGTTTTTTTCCTTGCAATAATTCATTTGTTTATTAAATTCATCTTCTTCCATGGAAAAATGCTCACTAGCTGGGTAGTTTATTCTTGGCTGCATTCAGTTCTTTTCTTTCAGAATATCAAATTCCAGCTCCTTCGATCCTTTAATATTGAGGCAGCTAGATCTTGTGTAACCCTTATTGTGGCACCTTGGTATTTGAACAGTTTTTTTTCCTGGCTGCTTGTAGAATTTTTTCTTTACTCTGAAAATTCTGAAGTTTTGCCACAATATTCCTCAGAGTCTTTATTTTAGGGTCTTTTTCAAAAGGTGTCCGATGCATTCTTTCAACGCCTATTTTACCTTCCCATTCTATTATTTCTGGGCAGTTTTCTTTGATGATTTCCTGTAAAGTAGTATCTAGGTTCTTTTCTTCACCATAATTTTTGGCTAGTTTGATGATCCTCAGGTTATCTCTCCTAGATCTATTTTCTAGGTCTGTTGTTTTTCCAAGTAAATATTTGACATTTTTCCCCCAATCTTTCTTTTTTTTTTTTTTTGGTTTTGCTTGACTGATTCTTCCAGTCTCAATGAATCAGTCATTTCTATTTGTTCAGTTCTGCTTTTTAGTGAGTTATTTTCTTCATTAGCTTTTTTTACTTTTTTTTGCATATGTCCAATTGAGTTTTTCCTTCCCTTTTCATTTTTCCCTTTTCACTTTTCAGTTAGGTAGGAGAAGTTTCACCATAATTGAATAAAACATTTTTCTCTTGAAGCCAATTCTGATGGCAGTAAGATATTCATTCCCCTAACATTCTTTCTCTCAGATATAATAGGTTTCCTTTGCCTCATTGTGAGATGTAGTACCCCCACTTTACCCTTTTTCTGATACAATGTCCTTTCCACCTCTAGTTTCTAGAACAAGGTATACATGCATTCTTTATGCATCTTTACAGCAGAAATATAGTTCCCACAATTTCTTTTTACCTTTTTAGGTTTCTCTTGAGTACTATATTTGTAGATCAAACTTTTTGTTAAGTCTTAGTTTTTTCATCAAAAATAGGTGAAATTCGCTTATTTTGTTGAATGACCATTTTCTTCCCTGGAAAAAGATGCTCATTCTAGTTGGGTAAGTTATTTTTGGTTGCATACCAAGTTCCTTGGCCTTTCAGAATATCATATTCCAGGGCCTTCGATCTTTTAATGTGGATGCTGCTAGATCTTGGGTGATCCTTATTGTGGCTCCTCTATAATTGAATTGGCTTTTTCTAGTCGCTTGGAATATTTTTTCCTTCATTTGAGGGTTCTGGCATTTGACCACTATATTTCTTGGTGTTTTGATTTTAGGATCCCTTTCAGTAGGTGATCGATGAATTCTTTCAATGTCTATTTTACCCTCTGTTTCTATGACTTCTGGGCAATTCTCTTTGATAATTTCCTGGAAAATAGTGTCCAGGCTCTTTTTTTCATCATATTTTTCTGGGAGTCCAATAATTCTCAGAATTTCTCTCCTAGACCTATTTTCCAGGTGTGTTGTTTTCCCAAGAAGGTATTTCACATTTTTCTCCATTGTTTGATTTTTTTTGGTTTTGCTTGACTGATTCTTTTTGTCTCCTTGAGTCATTCAATTCCATTTGTTCAATTCTGATTTTCAATGAAGTGTTTTCTTCACTCCCTTTTTTTTGATATCTTTTTCTAATTGTCCAATTGTGTTGTTTTGTTCTATGGAATTTTTTCCCATTTCACCAATTTTATTTTTTAAAGAGCTATTTTCTGTTTCCAGTTAACTAATCCTATTTTTTAAGGATTTGATTTCTTTATCCACTCTGTCTTTAAATGAGTGGGATGACTTCTCCAGATTCTGTTGCCATCCTTCCCTTTCCTTTTCGCATTTTTCTTCTAGCTCTCTTGTGAGAGCCTTTTTAATTTCTTCTATGAGATTCATCTGTGCTGAGGAGCAGTCTGCTTTTAGTCTCCTCAGGGTTTAGAGTCTGCTCTCTATCCATAGAGAAGATGTCAATCGTTAAGGTCCTTTTCAATTTTTTGTTTATTTTGTCAACGAAGAATCAGAGATAAACTAGCAAAGAAAAAAAAAAAACCCAAATGGAATCTGTTTTTTCGGGGGGAGGGACTGGGTGGTGTTACCGAGATTCCTCTACAGGGGGCAGCAGCGAGGTATTAGCTGGACTGTGCTGTGCCTGCACTCTGAGACTTTGAGAGTGTTCTGAGATGCTGTGGGGGAGGGGTGGCCAGGTCCCGAGATACTCCAGCTGTTTGGGATTGTATTCTTCACCTCTGATGTTTTTAGCTTCTCTGCTGGGCTACTGATTTGCTGCCAGGGCAAAGTATCCAATCCTGTATCAAAGCTTTCCCCACAGAGAAGGCTGTGATCACACCCCACCTCCCTCTGGTCTGCTGGGCTGTGAGCTGCCTGGGGAGCTCTCACTCCTGCTGCCCTCAGCCTGTGCCAGATCTAAAACTGTCCCCGCCCTCAAACAAAAACAGACCTTTCCTGTCGAATCTCAAGGATGTCTTCTCTTGGTAAGTATTTGTGGGGTTTTTTTCAGTCAAGCATTAATTCAGAGGCTTGTCATGAAGTGAATTCTGAGAGAAGACACGGAGTTTACACAGCTGTGTGCCTCCTCGATGCCATCTTGGCCAGAAGTTCCCAATTGAGTTTTTAAATGTGTTGTTTTGCTCTATGGAATTTTTTTTCATTTCACTAATTTTTTTAATTTTATTTTTTTTAGTGAGTTATTTCCTTTTTACAATTCACAAATTCTGTTTCCCTGCACTCCTTGGGACTTTTTTACCTTTTCCAATTCACATTTCAGGAAGTTGTTTTCTTTTTCAATTTTATCAAATTTTTCATTTAGTGAGTTATATGTCTTTTCTGTACTTTCTTGCATAGCTTCTCTTTCCTTTCCCCAATTTTCTTCTACTTCTCTTTTAAGGTTTTTAATAGTCTCTTCTAGGAGAGTCTTTTGTATTGAGGACTAACAATTGTCTGGAGACTGTCTGCTATTAGTCTCTTCAGGGTTGAAAAGTTGTTCTCTTTCTGAATAGAAACTATAAATCATCCTTTTGATTTTTTTACTCATTTTGTTAAAACCTGTAGGATCTGCCTTCAGAGGCAGGAGGTTACCAGCTTTTTCTGCAGAGCAGTGAAAGGTGTATGGACAGGTAGCTGTCCTGCCAGCCGCCTGTAAAAAGCAGCAAGGTACTGGAGTGCTCTGGGAAAGAGTTACCCACCCAGAAGTAACTCAGGCCTGCAGGGCAGAGCTGGGAAAATGCCCTGCAAAGAAGCCCCACTGTGTGAGATTATAGCTGCCCTGGGGCTAAACCCTGAGCAGTGAGAGTTTCACTTTCCCAAGCCAAATCCTGCCCTGTGGCTCTTGGTATTAGCAGTTGAGCAGTGAATGGATTTGCAGGGACTGGAAGTGTCCTGCCCTGGGAAGCACAGTCCTGTTGGGGAAGTTCTATTGCCCCAGGCTGAGCCCCCCACTGTGCTGATTAGAGGCTGCCCAGGCTGTGCCCCCCTGCCATGTGGGTTTGTAACTGCCCCTGCAAAAGCCCCGAACTACAGGATGTGCCTGCAGGGCTGCGTTTCAGTCTGCCTGAGTCACTTCCAGGTTTGAGTAATTACAGACAGATCTTGTTAGATTCTGGCATTTTTTAGAGTACCCTCTGTTTTAGGCTTTAATTTCTCTGCCAGTTTACTTCTTTGTAATCAAGGCAGAGCAGTTAGCCTATAACAGAGTTGTCTCTATAACTTCTCTAGCCACAGAGATCACCCCTGCCTCTGGTCTTCTCAGGACACTAGTCTCTCGCTGTCTGGGCTAGTCTGTTCCTGGCCCCTCAGGACAAACCTTTCCTGGCGATCTACCAGATTGACTTCAGCTGGTAAGTTGTATGCTTCTGATCTTCATGAATTTAAGCAGTGAAGAGCTATTTCTGAGGCTGGATTAAATAGTTGGTTATGAGGGGAATGAGAGGAGCTTAAAAGTCACATGTGCCTTCTCTGCCATCTTGGCTCCACCCTCCCTGTGTGGCTGTATTCTGCAGGCAGTTACAAATCTGCATGGCAGGGGTGTACAGCCCAGGGTAGCTTCTAATCAGCACAGTATGGGGTTCAGCCTGGGGCAATAGAACTTTCACAGTCACTCTGCTTCCCTGGGCAGGGATACTTCCAGTCCTTGCAGGGCTATTTACCGGTCAGCTGCTAATATCCACTGAGGGCTTTGGCCTGGGGTAATGACACTTTCACTGCTCAGCTTCTAGTCCCAGGTCAGTCATTAAAGCGCACAGTGAGGCTCTTTGCAGGGCACTTCCACAGATCAGCCTGCCTGAGTCACTTCTGGGGGGTATTCTTTCCCAGAGCACTCCCATATCTTGCTGCTCTTTGTAGCCGGTTGGCAGGACAGCTACCCATCCATACATCTATCCCTGTTCTGCAGAGGAAGCTGGTAATCTCCTGGCCCTAAAGGCTTTAAAAAAATGAGTAAAAGAAACAAAAGGATGATTGACAGCTTCTATACAGAAAGAGAGCAGGTTTTCAACCCTGAGGAGACTAATAGCTGACAGTCTCCAGACAATTGTTGGTCCCCAATAAAAAAGGCTCTCCTCGAAGAGACTATTAAAAACCTTAAAAGAGAACTAGAAGAAAAATGGGGAAAGGAAAGAGAAGCTATGCAAGAGAGCAACAACTTCATGAAATGTGAAAAACTCTGAAAAAATTCAAGGAAACAGAATTTGTGAATTGGAAAAGGTAAAGTATTCCCAAGAAAGTAGGATTTGTGAATTGGAAAAAGAAAATAACTCACTAAAAAAATAGTGAAATGGAAAAAAATTCCATAGAGCAAACAACTCATTTAAAAACTCAATGGCTAATATGACAGGAAAAGATAATGATAAATACTAAAGGGGAAAACTGGGACACTAACCCTTAGTGGAGTTGTGATATGATTCCACCATTCTGGAGAGCAATTTGGAACTATGACCAAAGGGCTATAAAACTGTGTATATCCTTTTACCCAGCCGTGCCACTACTGGTTCTATACCTTAAAGAAATCATAAAGAATACAAAAGCATCCACATGTACAAATATATTTGTAGCAGCTCTTTTTGTGGTAACAAAGAATTGAAACATGAATAGATGCCAATTACTAGGAGAGTAACTAAACAAATTGTGGTATATCAAGGTAATGGAATATTATTCTTCTATAAAAATGATGAATAAGCTTATTTGATAAAAGCCTGGAAAGATTTACATGAATCAATGCTGAATGAAATGAGCAAAGCCAGTAATACTTTGTACATAATAACAGCAAGAGTGTGTGATGATCAATTTTGAAAGACTTGGTTCTTCTTAGTGGTTCAATTACCCAAAGCAATCCCAATAAGTTTTGGACAGAAAATGACATCTGGATCCAGAAAAAGAACTATGACAATTGAATGTAAATCAACATATGCTATGTTCATTTCTTTTTACTATTTTATTTTTCTCTCCTATGATTTTTCCCTTTTGTTCTGATTTTTCTCTTTCAATATGATTCATTAAACAATGTGTATTAAAATAATAAATAATTTAAGAAACAAAGAAAGTTACCTTTTTCCCACCTAAATTAAAACTATGAAAAAATGAAGTGTGCTACTTCTGTGGGTAATGAATTTTCTCCTAATGAAGGTCTTTAAGCAAAGTCATACAGATTTTTTTCAAGTATATCAGAGAAAAGAATTTTAGTTACATTTGCCTAGATGACTTCTGAAGAATCTTACAACTCTAAGATTCTTCAGTATGAAGTATTTTGAGAATGGAAATATTGTACAGACAAATCTGCTTGTAAGTCTATTAGAAATTAATTTTCTATAGATCATAATGCATAAACATTCATAAAGATATTTCCGGGGGGGGCGGAGCCAAGATGGCGGAGAAGACACACGCGTCTTTCTAAGCTCTTCTCTTACCCTCTTTATCAATATTATATCGAGCCTCAAAATAGTCTTGACTGCACTAATTGTAAAGATAAGAAGTAGAACAACCTCACCTGGCCGAAGAAAATCTGCAGTCCTCACCAAAAAGGTTGGTTCCGGGCCAGGGGAGATCGCAGACTGGGAGAGAAATTAGGTTCCGAGGAGAGTCTCAAACTGAGGGTGAAGGCACAGATCTCAGCATAGCGCGCAGCCCCAACCGCAAGGGGCTTTTCCTTGGCAGTGCGATCCTGCACGGCAGGACGCAGCCCGGGTTACCCTCCAATCTGCGCAGGGGGAGCTCTGGCTTGGGGCCATAGAGCTTTTCCAGGGCCGATTTGCATCAGGCAGAGACGCTGGGCAGAGTTTGTGGCTGTCTGCGTTCTGCAGTCTGCGCCTCAGCTGCTAATACTCACAGTCCCACAAGAGGCTCCGGCCTGGGCGGTGACACTTTCACCACTTAGTCTCTAGCCCAGGGCAAGCGATAATCCACTCAGCCCTACTAAGCAGTTTGATAGCTCGGCCAGTGCTGAATCCACCTCCTGTTGGGGAAGGGAAAATCCTCACACAGAGCACTCCCATACCTTGGAGCCGGAAATCGGTTTACAGCTCTCCTATTCTGCAGAGGAAGCTGGTAAACCCCTTGCTAGGAGACCCACCCTAAAGGCTTTTAAAACATGAATAAAAAGATGAAAAGAACAATCGACAGCTTCTATGCAGAAAAAGAGCAGGTCAGCAAACCTGAAGAGACCTCAAACAGCAAAATGCATCAGACTGTCCTCCTTTACATAATGCTCCATAGAAGAGGCTATTAAAAGTCCCAAAAGAGATCTTAGAAGATAAATGGGGAAAGGAAAGAGAAGCTCTTAAAGAGAGCAACAACTTCCTAAAATACGAATTAGAAAAGTTAAAAATTCTCAGGAAGTGCAGGAAAGAAAATTAGTGAATTGAAAGAAAATAATCTACTAAAAAAAAATTAGTGAAATGGAAAAATTCACAGACCAAAACAATACATCTCAAAACTCAATTGACATATACAGAAAGAAGTAAAAAGCTAATGAAGAAAATAATTCTTTAAAAAATTAGAACTGAACAAATTGAAACTAATGATGCATTGAGACAGCAAGAATCAGTCAAGCAAAAACAAAAAATGACAAACTGGAAAACCATGAATTATCTACTTGCTAAAACGACAGACTTGGAAAATAGATCTAGGAGAGATAATCTGAGGATTATTGGACTTCCTGAAAAACTATGATGAAAAAAGAGCCTAGATACTATTTTACAAGAAATCATCAAAGAGAACTGCCCAGATGTAATAGAATCAGAAGGTAAAATAGGCATTGAAAGAATTCTATCGAACACCTTCTGAAAGAAATCCTAAAATAAAACCCCAAGGAATATTGTAACAAATTTCAGAACTATAAGATTAAGGAAAAATTTTACAAGCAGCCAAAAACCCATTTAAATACCGAGGTGCCACAATAAGGATCACCCAAGATCTGGCTGCTCTACATTAAAGGAAAGAAGGGCCTGGAATATGATATTCCTGAAAGGCACAAGAACTTGAGATGCAGCCAAGAATAAACTACCCAGCTAAGCTTGAGCATTTTCTTCCAGGGAAGAAGATGGATATTTAATGAAACAAATGAATTCCATTTGTTTCTGAAGAAAACCAGAACTAAACAAAAAATTTGATCTCCAAGAATAGAACTCAAGAGATGCAGAAAAGGTAAAAATAACTCTTGAGAATTGTATTTCTGTTGTGGATATACAAAAAGAATACATGTATAATTTGATTGTACTGATATAATCATGAAAAGGGAAGTAGATATGGAAAAGGATGATGGCAGAATAAGGTGGAAGGAGGGATAAAAAGAGGGAAACCACATCCCACAAAGAGGCTAAGGAAACTTATCATATCTGAGGAATTTAGGAGGGGAGGAACATTGTGTGAATCTTACCTCATCAGAGTTGGCTCAAAGAAAAATAATTGACATTTGTTTTAGAGAAAATTCTCTCTCGCCTCATTAAAACGGGGAGAGGAAAAGGGAAAAGAAAAGAGTAATAAGGGAAGGAAGGGGAAAGACCAAAGGGGGAGGGAGGGATTATAAAGAGGATAAGTATCGTGATACAAGAGGGCTACATAAGTTTAAAAGGGGGAAAGAGGGTTGGGGGAGGCAAGAATAAGTAAAGCACAATCTGGGGTTATTAGGATGGCAGGAAATACAGATTTAGTAATTCTAACCGTAAATGTAAATGGATGAACTCCCCATAAAGAGGAGGCAGATAGCAGACTGGATCAAAAGTCAGAACCCTACAATATGTTGTTTACAAGAAACACATTTAAAGCAGGGGAATGCATATAGAGTAAAAGTAAAAGGCTGGAACAAAATCTATTATGCTTCAGGTGAAGTCAAAAAGTAGGTAGCCATCCTTATCTCAGATCAAGCAAAAGTAAAAATTGATCTAATTAAAAGAGATAAGGAAGGAAACTACATCCTGCTAAAGGGTAGCATAAACAACGAAGCTAAACTATCAATATTAAACATATATGCACCAAGTGGTATGGCACTCAACTTCCTAAGGAGAAATTAAGAGAGTTGCAAGAAGAAATAGACAACAAAACTGTAATAGTAGGAGATCTCAACCTTGCACCTCAGAATTAGACAAATCAAACCACAAAACAAATAAGAAAGAAATTAAAGAAGTAAATAGAATATTAGAAAATTACGTATGTTGGATCTTGGAGAAAATTGAATGGAGATAGAAGGAATATACTTTTCTTCTCAGCAGTTCATGGAACCTCATTCAAAAATTGACCATATATTAGGACATAAAGACCCTAAATTAAATGCAAGAAAGCAGAAATAGTAAATGCTTTTCAGATCATGATGCAATAAAACTACATTCAACAAAAAAGTTAGGGGAAATAGACCAAAAGTAATTGGAAACTAAAACAACTTCATCTTAAAGAATGATTGGGTGAACCAGCAAATTATAGATACAATTAATAATTTCACTCAAGATAATGACAATGATGAGACATCATACCAAATTCTGTGGATGCAGCCAAAGGGTAATAAGAGGGAATTTTATATCCTTAGAGGCTTACTTGAATAAAACAGAGAAAGAAAAGATTAATGAATTGGGCTTGCAACTAAAAAACTAAAAAAGACCAAATTAAAAACCCCTAATCAAATACTAAATTGGAAATTTAAAATTAAAAGGAGAAATTAAAATATTGAAAGTAAAAAACCATTGAACTAATTAATAAAACTAAGAGTTGGTTCTATGAAAAGCCAATAAAATAGATAAGCCTTTGATAAATCTGATTAGAAAAAGGAGGGAGGAAAATGAAATTAGTAGTCTTAAAATGAAAAGGGAGAACTTTCCACCAATGAAGAGGAAATTAGAGAAATAATAAGGAGTTATTTTGTCTAACTTTATGCCAATAAATTTGATAACCTAAGTGAAATGGATGACTACCTCCAAAATACAGACTTCCCAGACAAATAGAGGAGGAAGTAAATTGTTTGAATAGTCCCATTTCAGAAAAAGAAATAGAACAGGCAATTAAACAACTCCCTAAGAAAAATCCCCAGGACCAGATGGATTTACATGTGAATTTTACCAAACATTTAAAGAACAATTACCCCTAATGCTATATAAATTATTTGATAAAATAGGGAATGAAGGAGTCCTACCAAATTCCTTCTATGACACAGACATGGTAATTGATACCTAAACCAGGTAGCTGAAAACAGAGAAAGAAAATTATAGACCAATCTCCCTAATGAATATTGATGCTAAAATCTTAAATAAGATATTAGCAAAAAAGACTACAGAAAATCATCTCCAAGATAATACACTATGATCAAGTAGGATTTATACCAGGAATGCAGGGCTGGTTCAATATTAGGAAAACTATCAACATAATTGGCCATGTCAATAACGAAATTAACAAAACCATATGATCATCCTCAATAGATGCAGAAAAGCATTTGATAAAATCCAACATCCATTCCTATTAAAAAACACTTGAGAGTATAGGAATAAATGGACTTTTCCTTAAAATAATCAGCAGCATCTATTTAAAACCATCAGTAAGCATCATATGTAATGGAGACAAACTGCAACCATTCCCAATAAGATCTGGAGTGAAACAAGGCTGCCTCACTATCACCGTTACTATTTAATATTGTATTAGAAACACTAGCTATAGCAATAAGAGCTGAGAAAGAGATTAAAGGAATAAGAATAGGCAATGAGGAAGCCAAATTATCACTCTTTGCCGATGACATGATGGTATACTTAGAGAACCCCAGAGATTCTGCTAAAAGTTATTAGAAATAATCCACAACTTTAGCAAAGTTGCTGTTATAAATAAACCCACATAAGTCATCAGCATTCTTATATATCACTAACAAAATCCAACAGTCAGAGTTACAAAGAGAAATTCCATTTAAAGTAACTACTGATAATATAAAATATTTAGGAATCTTCAGCTAAGGGAAGATCAGAAACTTTATGAGCAAAATTACAGACCACTTTTCACACAAATTAAGTCTGATCTAACCAATTGAAAAATATTAAATGCTCTTGATAGGCGAGCAAATATAATAAAGATGACAATATTACCTAAACTAATCTATTTATTTAGCGCCATACCAATCAGACTCCCAAAAACTATTTTAATGACCTAGAAAAATAAACAAAGTTCATATGGAAAACAAAAGGTCAAGAATTCTAAGGAATTAATAGAAAAAAAAAATCAAATGATGGTGGCTTTAGCTGTACCAGATCTAAAACTATACTATAGAGCAGCAGTTACCAAAACTATTTGGTATTGGCTAAGGAATAGATTAGTTGATCAGTGGAATAGATTAGGTTCAATGGATAAAACAGTCAACAAATATAGCAACCTAGTCTTTGACAAACCCAAAGATCCCAGCTTTTGGGATAAGAACTTACTGTTTGATAAAAATTGCTGGGAAAATTGGAAACTAATATGGCAGAAACTAGGCATTGATCCATACTTAACGCCGACACCAAGATAAGGTCAAAATGGGTTCATGACCTAGGTATAAAGAATGAAATTATTAATAAATTAGAGGAACATAGGATAGTTTACCTCTCAGACCTGTGGAAGGGGAAGGATTTTTATGACCAAAGCAGAACTAGAGATCATTACTGATCACAAAATAGAAAATTCTTGATTATACTAAACTGAAAAGTTTTTGTACAAACAAAACTAATGCAGACAAGATTAGAAGGGAAGCAATAAACTGGGAAAATATTTTTACAGTCAAAGGTTCTGATAAAGGCCTCATTTCCAAAATATATAGAGAATTAACTCTAATTTATAAAAATCAAGCCATTCTCCAATTGAAAAATGGTCAAAGGATATGAACAGACAATCTCAGATGAAGAAATTGAAACTATTTCTAGTCATATGAAAAGATGCTCCAAGTCATTATTAATCAGAGAAATGCAAATTAAGACAACTCTAAGATACTCACTCACACACCCGTCAGATTGGCTAAGATGACAGGAAAAAATAATGATGATTGTTGGAGGGGATGTGGGAAAACTGGGACATTGATTCATTGTTGGTGGAGTTGTGAAACGAATCCAACCATTTTGGAGAGTAGTTTGGAACTATGCTCAAAAGTTATCAAACTGTATACCTTTTGATCCAGAGTGTTACTGCTGGGATTATATCCCAAAGAGATTATAAAGAAGGGAAAGGGACCTGTATGAATGAATGTTTGTAGCAGCCCTTTTGTGGTGGCTAGAAACTGGAAACTGAATGATGTCCATCAGTTGGAGAATGGCTGAATAAATTGTGGTATATGAAAATTATGGAATATTACTGTTCTGTAAGAAATGACCAACAGGATGATTTCAGAAAGGCCTGAGAGACTTACACGAACTGATGCTATGAAATGAGCAGGACCAGGAGATCATTATATACTTCTACAAATACTAGATGATGACCAGTCCGATAGATCAGGCCATCCTCAGCAACGAGATCAACCAAATCATTTCTAATGGAGCAGTAATGAACTGAACTAGCTATACCCAGAAAAAGAACTCTGGGAGATGACTAAAACCATTACATTGAATTCTAGTCCCTATATTTATGCACACCTGCATCTTTGATTTCCTTCACAAGTTAATTGTACAATAATTCAGAGTCTGATTCTTTTGTACAGCAAAATAATGTTTTGTCATGTATACTTATTGTGTATCTAAGTTATATTTTAATATATTTAACATCTACTGGTCATCCTGCCATTTAGGGAGGGGGGTAGGAGGTAAAAATTGAACAAGAGGTTTGGCAATTGTTAATGCTGTAAAGTTACCCATGTATATATCCTGTAAATTAAAGGCTATTAAATAAAAAAAAAAAAAAAAAAAAAGATATTTCCAGAAGATTACAACAACCAGAAGAAAAAATGAGATGCATTAAAAAATAATTCAGGAATTGATTTATTTTATCTCACACTTTAAGGCAGAAACTAGTGTATCCATTTTTTTGTTGTTGCTTATGGATTTGAATTCAAAGACATTAACTTTGTTATCTCACCAAGCAAACATTGCCTCTTTAAGCATATATACCATAAGTGGTATATCTGGCTTTTACTATTTTCTGCTTATTTTAAATATTTCAAATTTTTATTTTTAAATTTTATTATTTAATTCTATTGTTTAATTTATTATTTATTTTGAAATTATTATATTTTATTTATTTTAAATTTTTAATATTTTAAAAATCTGGTCATTTAATCAGTTTGTTACAGAGGAAACATTCCTTAGTTTTACCTTTAACACAAGCATGTTAAGTACAGGTTGACAAAGTACTGTTAGTTGTTGCATCATTGTGTTAGGACTTCCTTCATCATAACTATTCCAAATGATATGATATTGCTGGGCAATATCAGATATTCAATTGCCTTTGTGCTGTTAAGAGACACTAGAGATGAACTGCCATGATTCAATCTCAAAAACATTTAGCTAAAAGAAAAATGTAAAAACCCGGAATAAAGATGGTCATATGACATTAAGAGTTCTTAGAAATTGTTTTACTTTCTTATGCAATTCTGAGTGGAGATAAAAATTATCAATCATAGTACGAATTAAGCTATTATAATTTGTTTTTCTTGATATTCTCAGATTTTTTTGCATTATGAATATTACTATAGCTAGAGGGCACAGAAAATAGTGTGGTAATGTATGAAAAGAAACTAGCTCTGGAATCAGAGACTTTGGTTTATATTTCACCCATGATATTTACTTCCTCTATCATGTTGGAGAACTCAATCAACTTCTCTGGTCTTCAATGGTTCAAGGCACCCCTTAAATAATAACTCATAAGCCCACTCTGGTTACATTCATTTTAATGGGTTGTTAAAAGCTTAATACAAAGTCACCTAATGAAACGGAATAGTACGAATAGTAGTAATTAGCCCTATTCATTATTTAATGGTGGCGACATTCTCACATAAATGGGGCATTCACTCTCCCACAAATACATACAGCATCATTTTGGAAGAGTTGGCACAAAATGACCCTGCATATATGTTTGATATACTCATTGGTAGATTGTGAGTCTTTAGAAATAGTATTGCCAAACCTCTTGTTCCAATTTTTCATCTCTTACCCCCCTCCCCTAGATGTCAGGATGACCAGTAGATGTTAAATACATTAAAATATAAATTAGATACACAATAAGTATACATGACCAAAACGTTATTTTGCTGTACAAAAAGAATCAGACTCTGAAATATTGTACAATTAGCTTGTGAAGGAAATCAAAAATGCATGTGTGCATAAATATAGGGATTGGGAATTCAATGTAATGGTTTTTAGTCATCTCCCAGAGTTCTTTTTCTGGGCATAGCTGGTTCAGTTCATTACTGCTCTATTGGAAATGATTTGGTTGATCTCATTGCTGAGGATGGCCTGGTCCATCAGAACTGGTCATGATATAGTATTGTTGTTGAAGTATATAATGATCTCCTGGTCCTGCTCATTTCACTCAGCATCATTTCGTGTAAGTCTCTCCAGGCCTTTCTGAAATCATCCTGCTGGTCATTTCTTACAGAACAGTAATATTCCATAATATTCATATACCACAATTTATTCAGCCATTCTCCAACTGATGCAATTGTTAATGCTGTAAAGTTACCCATGCATATATCCTGTAAATAAAAGGCTATTAAATAAAAAAATATATTAAAAAAAAAAAGAAATAGTAATAGTCTACTTAGTTGAGACTGAATATTTACTGCCACTTATTTCTGATGCTCTGTGCTCTATCTGATTTCCTTGATACTGTATATATTTCCAATCAAAAAGCCACACTGGCAGACAGGTAACATAAACTTATGGGTCACTGGAGGTCAATTGATAATTGTGCTGTTTATCATATAGTAACTGGTTTCCTATTCTAGTTACTCAGTGATCATATCACTGCATATTGCATATATATTGAATGAATTTCAAGAATCTCAGGATTTTGTTGTAAAAGGCATGCCTTTAAAAGAAAATTAAGAGAAATCTAAGGTAAACCTCAAAGAGTAATTACAAGGGACTTAATAAAGATAAATCACTTATGTTGTTTACATGGCAATGTAAACCATGTCTAAAATTACCATTAGTAGTAATTGGACAATTTGAAAGAAATATGGAATAGGAACAAATATGAAGTGATTCTTAAAAAGTTAAATGGTGTAGGAGAAAGTAAAAAAAAAAGTAATCATGTTATACAAATGAGGTGTAAATGGAAGAGCTGACAGGAATTAGATTGGGCTGGTGATTTAGGAACCCTACTCGTCAGGAATGGGTTACAGAGGTAACTATATATATATATATATATATATATATATATATATATATATGTATCTAAAAGGGAATAAAAGTCTACAAAATTTGTAAAAAAAAGTTAGGAAGAGGATGAATTTGGATATAGAAGGATGTTTAGATTAACAGGAATGAGATAAAGGATATATATATTAATAGGAATGGAATAAAGAGGAAGGAAAAGGGTAGAAGGAAGAAGATAAGGGAAGGATTCTTGGAGAGGGAATTAAGTAATAGTAAGGCAAGTAAAAGGAAAGAGGAGTCAGCTTGGATAGGAAACAGATACACAGAAACAATAATAATGATCAGGAGCAGAATTTTTTAGAAAAGAAGCAGGAGTAGTAATCATTGATAGTCCACAGAGATTAAACTAAAATAGATTTAATTAAAAGAGAAGCATAGGAAAAATGCACAGTGTCAGTCATATTAGTCAGTATTATTGTAGACTATTTAAAATAACTAATTCTGATGGATGTGGCTCTTTTCAACAATGAGATGATGCAGGACAATTCCAATGGTCTTGTGATGCAAAGAGCTATCTGCATCCAAGGGAGAGCACTGTGGGGACTGAGTGTAGATCACACTATAGTATTTTCACTCTTTTAGTTGTTATTTGCTTACATTTTGTTTTCTTTCATACTTTTTCCCTTTTTAATCTGATTTTTCTTGAGCAGTATGACAATTGTGGAAATATGTATAGAAGAATTGCATGTTTAATATATATTAGATTAGTTTTCTCTAGGGGAGGGGTGACAGAAAGGGAGGATAAATTTAGAAAACAAGGTTTTTCAAGGGTGAATGCGGAAAATTATCCATATATATATTTTGAAAATAAAAAAAGTTTTAATAAAAAAGAAAAATAATAATAAAATAAAATAACTGGATAGTATAAGTTTTAGGCTGTTACTGCAATGTAGGAAATGATAAGTTAGTGGATTTAGAAAAATGTTATGTCACCTTCAGAAAAACATAGGTAAAACATGTAGAGTATGGCCTTACACAGATATACTTGAATGTTTATGTGTGTATGTGTGTATATATATATATGATTATTGATATCTATATGTTTATGTATATATGCGTATAAATTTCTAAATTTTTATGTATGTGTGTTTGTGTGTGTATTAGTGTACCAGTTTTCCCACACCCTCTGCAACATTTATCATAATCTTTAGTATATTTTTTTCATGTGACTAGAAATGGTTTCAATTTCTTCATCTGAAAATTGTTCACATTTGTTGATCATTTATCAATTGGGCAATGACTTGTATTGTTATAAATTTGAGTCATTTCTCTAGTTTAGAAATGAAGCTTTTATCACAAATAGTGCTGTAAAAATTGTTTTACAGTTTTCAACTTACCTTCTAATCTTAGCTGCATTACCTTTTTTTGGTGCACATAACAATTTAATGTAATAAAACTTTGCATTTCATTTTGTTTTCTCATTCTTCTTTGACCATGAGTTCCTCTATTCTTCACAAATCTATGAGGGCTACAATCCATGACTCTCCTAATTTTCTTCTAGTATCACACTTTATGTCTAAATCATGAATTCATTTGGATCTTATCTTGGTATAGGATGTTAGATATTGGTCAATACATAATTTTACCATGATATTTTTCAGTTTCCCTAGCAATTTTGGTGAAATGGTAACTTCTTATTCCAGAAGCTGAAGTTTTGGCATTTATCAAACATTAGGTCACTATAATCATTGATTATTTTGTCTTATATATCTAACCTATTCCATTGATCTACTACTTTATTTCTCAAGCAATACCAAGTGATTTTGATGACTGCCTCTTTATAATATAGTTTTAGGGATGGTAAGTCTAGGTCACATAAGGTGACTTCTTTTCGAAATTACTATTCAGAACAGAAGGTAGCTTTCCAGATTTAACAAATGATTTTATTCCCTTGAATAACATTGCTGGTTTTGGTGTAGCCTATCTTTTGGAGACTTGAAAAGTTTCATCTGTAATATTTACTATTTGCTTACATTTAGTAAATCCCAAGACAGCATAAAATTTCCACTCTATTATAAGATATATAAATAAATATACATAATAATGTATCTATAGCTATACATAGTTAGATAGATATATAAATTGATATATATGATATGGGGAAACACAAGATGTATTCCTCATGTATGCAATTTTGGAATATTCACTCTTCCTTCTCCTAGTTGACATGATTTTAAAAGAATAACAAAATAGAATTTAAAGGCGTAAGTATAGGGAAATATAAATAAAAATTGTCTTCATTTGCTGACACCTAATAGGCTATTTATAAATCCCCTAGAATTAATGGAGAAACTGATATAGTTAAAAGCTACAGTTAAATTAAATTAAATTTACAAACATCAACAATGATTTGACATATCAGTAAAAAAAAAAAAAAAACAGGAAGAAA
Source organism: Sarcophilus harrisii (assembly GCF_902635505.1). NCBI lineage: Eukaryota > Metazoa > Chordata > Mammalia > Dasyuromorphia > Dasyuridae > Sarcophilus > Sarcophilus harrisii. The sequence goes on from NC_045430.1 coordinate 166,308,145, forward strand.
AAAAAAAAGAAATTGCATCTAAAAATCTCTAAAATTCATAATTTACCTAGGAGTCAAACTACTAATGCAGAAACAGAGTCTTTTTAAACATAATTCTGGAACATCAAATAAATAAAACAAAACAAATTGTAAAAATAGTTATTGCTTACAGTTGGACTATGCTATCAAGTAATAAATGTATTATATATATAATACTCCACTGTGTTACTTGATAAATTTACTATTTTGGTTATACAATTTAAATTGCAAAAGGAGAATACTTTGAAGAATTAATCAAGCAACAAAATTAATTTATGTGAAGAAAAGTGATAGAGTCACAAGGGAAATAATAAAAAAAATAATTTGAATGGAACCAACACAGAACTTATGGGTCTCAAAATATAATTTAATGCAATAATTACTTTGCATTTATTATATTCAAGTATTTGTTTTAATCAAGAAAATTAGGCAATGAAATACCAAAAAAACTATTATTTCAATATTCTTATGTTAAATAAAGCTATGAACTTAAATTAATTTCTGGAAAGATCTGCTATCTAACAAGATCTGCTGAGAAAAATTTCTACCTTGATATAAATTGTTTTGAAAACATCCTACATTACACATCATAATATATGCTCAAAATAGATCTGTCCTGAATATGAAAGGGCACACTATAAAAATAGCAGTAAATTAAATCAGACTAATTTTGCAACTATGGCACATAGGAAAGATTTTAACAAAAAACAAAGTTAGAGGTGAAAAAGCAAAAATAAATAATTTCAATTATGTAACATTAAGAAACACTTTTGCATGAAGAATCAATATATCAAAAATAATTATATAAGTTGTAATTGACTATATTTTAATTATCTATAAAATGGTTTTGATATAAAAGATTTATAAAAAAATTAACAAATACATTTGACCAAGTGCTATTACATAAAGATCAAGTCATCAGAAGGAATACTTTATAGTAATACTACTTAATTACAATAATATATGATAGATTTTTCAAGATCATTAGTGATGGAATTACAAATAAAAACAGCTGTGAAAATTTAAATTCTTCTGACCACAGAAGTTTTAAACTCAGGGTTTATCAAGAACTTTCAATATTGTAAGGAAAGAGAAAAACAAAGAAAATCATCATTAAAGTAATAGAAAAAGAAATGTGTGTGTGTGTGTGTGGGTGTGTGTGTATTGGTAAATGAAGTTTATGCACCTAATATCATGTGAAAACTCTGATAACATTCTTTTGGAGTGAACTTATGACTGAATTGCTCCCAGCATCACAAGTTTGATCTGGATGGAAAGTTAATGAGTTAGGATATAACTATTTTTGTTTTTGTTGTTGTTGTTGACTTTTTGTTTTAATAAGAAATTGAGTTATGAGGGCAGCTAAGTGGAGGGCAGCCCTGAAGTCAGGAGAACCTGAATTCATATCTGGTCTCAGATACTTAAAACTTCTTAACTCTGTGATTAACAAATCAGTTAACACCAATTGCCTAAGCAAAAGAAAAAGAAAGAAAGGAATGAAGGAAGGAAGAAAGAATAAAAGGAAGGAAGGAAGAAAGAAAAAGAAAAAAGAAAAAAAAAGGAAAAGAAAAAGGAAATTGAGTTATGTTTGGGAAATAGTTAAGCAAGTATATATAGGTATGTTACTATATATACATATATATAGTCTATAAGTATAATTTGACATTACTGTGAATATATATATAGATAGATAGATGTAAAGAGATTGCTCTACCCCTCCCCCAACATACTTTTCTACCAATTAACACCATATTTCATGCAATTCCATTAAAAAGTCACTATTCCTGAGCTTTGGGGACTTTCTCTTACGGTCCATCCATTCTTGGAATGTTCTCACTCTTTATCACCATGTTTCTCTATCTTCTTTTAAGTCCCTACTAAAAGAATACCTTTTATAGGGAGCATTCCCAATCCTCTTAATTCCATTGCCTTCCCTATTTTAATTATTTCCAATTTATTCTATTCAAACATATTTGTTAACTTATTGTTATCCCCATTTTCTTATAAGCTCATTGAGGGTAGGATCTTTTTTTTTGCCACATTTTGCATCCTTAGCTTTTAGAAAAGTACCTGGCACTTAATAAATGCTTATTGGCTGAGTTTATGTAGTCCTCTAGAAGCTTACAATTTAAATATATCTTTCTAGTACTGCTTGTTTTCTTCATTCATTCAACCAAGAGAAATTTATTAGTTACATTCTACCTCACAGATTCACAAAAATGTGAGGGTTGAAAAATACCTGAGTGATCAACAAATCTGTATCGAAAAGGCATTTTCTCTAAAGCATATTGTCTACATTTTGCTGAAAGTAAATAACACACAGTTCCTGTTTTCAAGAAACTTAACAACTAGTAGGAAGAATATTATTTACATAACAAAATACTATACGATATTTATTTTATTTGTATTCAAGAAATGCATCATGTTACTATTGTTCAGAAGATCTAATTGCTGTAATATAAATAAATCAGGGTGAGAGTATTTAGGAAGGGTTTTGGAGGAAATCTAGGATTTCACTATCTAACACTTCAATTTAAAAAAAGAAAGAAAAGAAAATACACTCCATTTAATCTAGAAATTAAAATTTAGAGTTAAGAATTAATTAATAATATAGTTATATTATTAATATTAATTATTAATATTAATGAAATTAATTATTAATATATAATTAATTAATGATATTAATAATTAATAATATAGAGTTAATATATTGGTCAACTCTGACCAACTAACAGGTTTAGGTCCTTATGCAGACACTTTAGCACACATTAGTTACCCTTTGACAGCATATGAGCAAATTGTTCCTGTTGCCATCAAAGTATAGGGCACCCTCCCAGGAAGACAAGATAGAGGGGAAGCCTTCATGAAAAAAGCACAAGGTCCAAATGAACCCCTTGCTGATTTTGTGGAATGTCTATAGACAGCTGTCAAACAAACTATTGGTGAAAATGCAGCAACAGAAATTATGATAAGACAACTTGCTAAATAAAATGCTAATGATGTTTGTAAAAGAATTAAAATAGGACTACAAAAAGATGTTTCTTTACATGAGATAATAAGATACTGTGACACAGTGGGCACAAATAACTTTTATACTCAGGCTATAATAATGAACATGGGAAGACAGATTCCCTTTTGGCAAGGGACTTCCAGAGATACTCGTCAAAGTAGGGCATTTGAAAGCTCAATGTTGACATAAAGATAGAGTAAAAGGACAGTGTAGGAGAACAAGATCCAAATCCTATGTCCAAAATGCAACAGACACTTCCATTAGGCATCAGAATATAGATTGATTCAGGGAAATGGGAAGTGAGGCTTACCTGCAAGGTCCCAAGCAAAAAACACTTGGGACATGAGGGCAGCTGAGATTACACCCAGAGAGTATTTAGAAGTTCAGTGCTCAGACGTGATCAATTAACTAAGAAGCAATCTGATGGGAGAAAGGTATTACAATTGGTGAGAAGAGAGTTGTAAGCAGGTGGGACTACTGAGATATCCCCTGGAGAGGAGAAATCTGTTCCTCTCCAGTCTATAGATCCTTTGCATTCACACACTACAGGTTTAACTATTTCACCTCCTGAGAGTGCTTACAAAACAGTGTTCATTCATACATTGATTTAGGAAACTGGGGAATGTGTAGATAATATCCCAGTCACTAATACAGGTAGACAATGTGTGACTTCAAAACCAGGAGAAGTAGTAGTATCAGGTTTACTGGATATAGACTCCTAATAGGCAATCTAGTAGTATTTGCCCAGACGTTAATTCACACACAGAATCCAGGAATATTCTGGATTGCAGCTGTTACTGCTGACCAACCTGTGCTCACTATCAATGTAAATGGCATACCATTGGAAGGGTTGGTAGACCCAGGTGAAGATCACACAGTCTTCAGAGGTACCAAGTAGCCCAGGCATTGGCCAAAGATTAAGGCAAATAACCTATATGTCTGGCATAGGAAGATAAATAGCAGCTGAAGTTAGTGTTACCCTTTGAGATGGACATTTGAAAGTGAAACAGGAGTTTTTACTTCTTTTGTAGTGGAAAAAATCCCCATCAATTTGTGGGGAAGAGATATTTTGCAAGGCAGGATTACAAATGAGTACTTATAGGTTTTATAACCTTATAATGTCGGCTTTTTAGTCAAGGCTACTTTTGAAGGCCTGCCAACATTCTCAATTGTTCCTATTCAAAGGAAAACTGATACACCAGTGTGGATAGAACAATGGCCCTCGCAAAGTGAAAAAAATTCAGGCCTTATTAGATATAATACAGGAGCAGTTTGCCTAAGGACACTTACAACCTTCTCTAAGTCCTTGGAATTCCCCTGTATTTGTTGTAAAAAAGAAATCTGGAAAATGGAGGATGTTGACTGATTTAAGAAAAGTAAATGAAGAGATGGATACTATGGGAACTCTTCAGCCTGGACTTCCATCTCCTACTCAATTGCCTAGAGAATGTCCTCTTTGGGTTATAGACATTAAGTACTGTTTCTATTCTATCCCTCTATATAAGGAGGATATGACAAGATTTGCATTTTCAGTGCTCAGTGTTAATTTAGTTGAGCCTTATAAAAGATATGAATGGACAGTTTTGCCACATGGAATGAAAAATATCCATACTATGTGTCAAGTGCATGTTGCTACTACTTTTGCTCCAGTAAGAAAAGCATTTCCAAAATTTATGATATTATATTACACATCTTGGGGTGTGCACCTGAGGAGCAAATGTTAGACTCATGTCTACAAAAGACCATAGAAAACCTAAGAAACTACAAAATGCATATAGCTCCAGAAAAAAATTCAAAGATATGGTCCTTTTCAATATTTAGGATCTGATGTATGTCCTAAGGTACTTACAGTACAAAAGTTTTCTTTAAGAACTGAGAAGTTGAATACCTTAAATGATTTTCAGAAATTGATAAGAGACATCCAATGGATGTGTCCAATGTTAGGTTTAACTACCTCTCCATTGCAACCATTGTATGACATTTTAAGGGAAGACAATGCTTTAAACTCATCACACCAACTTACAAAAGAAGCATAAGAGGCTTTGAGAGAAGTTGAACTGGCTTTTTTCTAAAATGGTTGAAAAAGTCACTCAGAAACGCTTGGAAATATCAGTTTTTGCTGCAAAGGAGGAACCCAGAGCAGTCCTTCATCAAGAACATAATGTGATAGAGTGGGTGAACCTCCCAGCACAACCAGAACAAAGCTTTACTCCTTACCCAGTACTTTGGTTAGAATTTTATTAAAGGCCATGAAGCTGGTAGTATAATTACCTGGGATAAGATCTGACATGAGATACACCTTTTATACCAATGTACCAATTAATGTATTCTGTGAAAACATTTCATAGTGGCAAATTTTATTGGCTACAGTTCCAAATTTTACACACATGTCTCCGTAAAAGATAACCTGACTTTTACATAATTGGCAATGGATTCTTGAAGAAAAAGTTTATAAGGTTCCTCTTAAAGGATCAACTATCTTTACAGATGCATCCAAACATAACATGTGCACTGTATACTCTCATGACTTAACTATAAAGAGAGTAGTCAGAACTCATTTTCAATCCACTCAGCAAAATGAATTGTATGCAATTATACTAGCTCTTACTTACTATCCAGAAGTAAATATAATATCTGATTCAGATTATTCAGTAGGTATGGTAAAAATAATTTCCACAGCCCAAATAAAATTTGTAGCTACTAATATATATCAGCTCTTTAAGGAACTTCAAAAGCAAGTGAGAAAGCATCCAGGTAAGATTTATATCTTGCATATCCATTCTCATAGTGGACTTCAAACTCCTATTTTTTATGGAAATTCAAAGGCAGATAGCCTTCTAACCATGTTGGCCAATACTCCTTTATTTCAGGCAGCCCAAGAATCTCATTTTAAATATCATCAGGCTGTTCAAGCTTTATGTTTGCAATTTGGGATAACAAAAGAGGAAGCTAGGAGCATAGTAAAAGCCTGTACAACTTGCCTTCCTTTTCACGCTCCTATGCTCCCTCCAGGGAAGAACCCTCGTGGTTTGAGACCCAATGAAATTTGGCAAATGGATGTGACCCATTATAAATATTTTGGTGGTCTGTCTTTTATCCATGTTGTGGTAGACACCTTTTCAAGATTTACTTTTGCATACCAGCAGCAAAAGAGACAGCCTAAGTGGTCACTGAATTCCTTATACAAGCTTTTGTAATCATGGGTGTGCCACAAACAATAAAAGCAGACAATGGACCTGTATATACTTCCAAACTTTTTGCACACTTTTGTATATAGTGTAAGATTTTACATAACATTGGCATACTTTTTAATCCTCAAGGACATGCAATAGTAGAGAGGAGAAACAGAGACATCAAAACACTCCTCCAAAAACAAAAGAAAGGGGGAGCCACAGGTAACCCTAGAGAAGTTCTAAATTTAGCTCTTTATACTATTAGTTTTCTTATTTTTGATAAAGATGTACTGGCTCCAGCAGACAGGTTTTATAACCCACTGGAAAGGCAGTGTGCAGTGCGAGCAGCTCCACTAACTTTAAATAATTACCAGGTGATGTGGATAGATCCAGAAAGTAGTGAATTGAAGGGACCAGATAAGAAGGTTAACTGCTTGGGGGAGAGGGTTTTCTTTAATCTCTTCAGATAGAGAAGGAATCAGATAGGTGCCCATGAGCCATATTCTCCTTGTCCATCGGAGAGAGACAGAAAAGGGAAAAAAAAACTCTTGAAACAAAGGAAAAGACCCAAGAAACATCAGATGATTCCATCTCTGACTACATGTGTGAATGAACAACAAAAATTGTTAATGAGACTTTTGTAGGACCTCTAAACCACTAGGAATCATTGGATTCCCTGATACATGAAGAGACTGATGCAGGACTTCAAAACTTGCAGAAATCATTGGATTCCCTGACATGTGAAGTAATAAACAATAGGCTGATTTGGGACTATTTCTAGGACTTATGGCCACGTATAATTCCTCATGCTGATTCATATTGCTTGTTATATCACTACTTGCATGTATAATTCATCTTTGTTACACCACACTGATCCTGCGCCAGCTGTGGAGAGAGCCATCACTACTAACCTCTGCTATATTTCTATGTACTTGTATAATATCTACCATGCTGATGGATTTATGTATACCTTTTTCAATTTCAGCCAAGAGGAAACCTGCTAATCTGGTTTGATTCCCCATTTTCCTTTGGTGTTTTCACCCCCCCTTCCTGAGAAAGTCAAGGAATGTGTGATCACCTCCTTTTTTGAGTTTTAATCTCCCTGAGAAGTCAGGGAGGGCATGACCACCTATGTTCTAAAACAAAAGGAAGTGGGAGGTGTAGAAGACAGGAACTCTGAAAAGGTATACTTAAGATTCAGTATGATTGATGGAATCTTACAACAACATATTAACTCAATGGATTGATGAGATAATGGTTCCCTAGTGATATAGCGATTGGGTTATACTCAGCATGATGAATTGATGCAATTGTAATAGGGTATTTAAAAGGTCAGTGTCAGAGAGAAGTCAGAGACTGAGATGAGCAGACTACTGACTGGCTGACTAGTTGACTGGATGCCTGGATGAGATGAGAGACTGAGATACACAGACTGCTGACTGGCTGACTGGAATAGAAGAGAGATTGTAGACTGGATGACTGACTGAAACTGCTGGTGCAGAGTGGGAGACTGAAGGAGACAATAAAGACTGGATTTTATTCCTGACTATTCTCATGATGATTATTCTGCTGAGACAAAGGCCCATTTTGGAGGACCTCCACAAAGTTAGCCAGAACATTACAGGATAGCATACAAAATAAAGGGCATGGGAATGCACAAAGTTAACATTTTGAGAAGTATTAACAATGTATTTAACTTTTTTTGCATTAGAATACTTCACTTGAAGGTTGTAATGAAATAACAAGAAATTTGCAATTTTTACAAAATAAGGCATTTTTCTGTGTCAACTAAATGAAAGGGAATATATATCTATATATTATATATATGCATATATATTTCTTTATTTATATTTATATTGGTGTTAAAAATATCCTAATTTATTTACAACCTTTTTTCATAGAAGAGAAATTGCATGCAACTTTGTGCACTATTTTGTCCTTATTTGAATTAAAACCCTTGAATCATAAACTCTTGAAAAACTAGGCTTATAGTAGAACAGTGCCAGCAGGAACTGCTATAATTAGGTTTTAAATAATGACAGTGACAGTAAAGTAATAGATTCAATGTTCATCTCCATTTATAAGAAAAATCTTGTTTTTCTCTGCTACCTGATGAACATATTGAGAATAATAGTTGAGTTGGACTTATCTTTCTCAAATAAACAAATAACATATGCACTCAAGATCTCTTTCCTCTTCATGTGGAAAGGCTGAAGGTACATCTTTCCAGCAACTCACAATATTGTTCCTAGGAAAACAGAAGTATACTCTGGTCCAGAGTTGTGTTGCCCAAGCAATCCTTTTCCCCTGTATGAAAACAGGTTTTGGCACTATCATAACAGTGTGATAATTTAAACTATAGTTCCTTTCTTAGACTCTACCTATAGGCAATAATAAGTAAAATATTAAGAGTAATTATCCAAGTAAATAAAAAAAAAAGCTTTCCTGTTCAGTTGTGTTTTTTTTTTCCCTTGACTGAATTTTCTAAAATAATTGCTTAGATTTTATGGATAATTACACAATTATTTTTCTCTTCATCTTCCCTTGGTATTTTTATGCTTCATCAATAAATAAAACCACTACTATAATAAGAATTGTCAAAATTATCAGAATCCATAGCAAAGATCAAATGCTATATCCATTTTCAAACTACTATTTTAACTATTTCTTTTTTCTTACTGGAAGAACTGTTTTACTTTTCTATTCATATTTCCAAAAATTAACACAGTGATTTGCACACTCTAAATAATAAATGCTTTATACACTCAGTCATTTATTGATTAATTCAATATGTACTGGAGTATACATTGGAAAGGAAATTGGAATTTGACTACTTTTTTATGAAAACCATTTATAAATTATCACCTTGATAGAAAGTGACAACAATAGAAAATCCTTAAATATGAAAGAGAATGATGCACAGTGGTCTCAGTGTCTGTGCAATATATATATATATATATATATATATATATATATATATATATATATATGTTATTTGATTATTAAAATTAGAAATGTGCTTTAAAAGAGATAATTTTGTGGGATTTTTTTTATTGCTATTGGTAGCTTATTACCACTTCAGTTTGTACCTCTCTCAGAATGTTGAAAGAAGAGAATTGTCCTGTCTTCACCTGGTATTTGGTTATAAAACGGTTACCATCAGGGATAATAATGGCAAAGAGCAACTATACTTTACCACAATAGAAGGTTGTGAGGAGATGCATTAAATGCAGTAATCAACAAGGTAGTGAAATAAAATTTAGAGACAGAACATAGCGCTGGGTAAGGATAAAGAAATTAGAAAGCTAAACTGGCATGACAACAAAGATAAAATAAGAATTAGAGTTCTACCTCAGTTATTTGCTCAGAAACTAATACTATATTTGGCTGAAAGTAAAGATATTTAACCTACTATAGTGGAAATAGTATTGGATTTGAAATAAGGAATCTAGCTTTGCTATTTACTTTTCTATATAAATCTGGGTTTGTAATTTCTTCTCTATGGTTCTCTGAACTAGATCTTTTTTAAACTCTCATCTATATGCAAGTCATATGCACTCTTCCCAAATGAAGCTTTACTTTCTAGAAGATGGAGAAGACTGTTCACTAAATAAACATTGAAACAAATGGTATTTATTAAGCACATACTGGACCATCATTTCCTTGCCACAGTTAGGGAGGGGCACAAAAAGACAGTAAGCCATGAGTTCAAGGGTCTAAAGGTAAGGATGAAAAGGCAGGATTAAGACATGTAAAACAATGAAATGATCCTACTCTATATCATACAGTATTGACTAAAAGAGATAGAAATGTTCCCAGAAGGGAGATAGATTCAAACTGGGAAATATCAAGGCAGTTTTCATGGATGAGTTGAACATTAAATAGAACACTGAAGAATAACTAGTATATATGGAAATGGAAATGACATCACGTGTAGAGATAATAACATTAGATAAGTAGCAGAGGTTTTATATGGATAAAGATGTTGTGTACAGTTCATTAAGTCAATCATACTCACAACAAAAAGTTCACACTGTAGAATAGCATGAGGTAAACTGAACTTGCTGTCAGATGGCAAACTCGTGATAAATGAGTTGACACAGCAAAGGAGGCAGACACTTATATGTCTAGTGTAGGAGGATCAAAAACAGCTGAAGATAGTACTGCCCCTTTGAGATGGAAATTTGAAGATAAAATAGGAGTTTTTAACCTCTTTGTAGTTAAAAAAAATCCCCATCTAGCTATAGGAAAGATACATCTTATAACAGTTTGTATTACAATTGAGTACTTCAGCTTTTTAGGCAGGGCTGCAGTTGAAGGCCTGCCTGCATTCTCATCTGTCCCCATTCAATAGAAAATGGATATACCTAGTATGGGTAGAACAGTGGCCCTTAACAAATGAAAAAAAATTAGGTCTTATTAGATATCGTACAAGAGCAACTTGACCAAGGACACTTACAACCTTCTCTAAGTCATTGGAATTCCCCTGTATTTGTTGTAAAGAAGAAATTTGGAAAATGGAGGATGTTGACTGATTTAAGAAAAGTAAATGAAAAGATGGATACTATGGGAACTCGTCAGCTTGGACTTCCATCTCCTACTCAGTTGCCTGAAGAATGGCCTCTTTGGGTTATAAACATTAAGGATTCTTTCTATTCTATCCCTCTGAATAAGGAGGTTATGAAAAGCTTTGCTTTTTCAGTGCCCACTGTTAATTTAGCTAAGCCTTATAAAAGATATAAATGGAGAGTTTTGCCACAGGGAATGAAACATAGCCCTATTATATGTCAAATGTATGCTGCTACCACTCTTACACCAATAAGAAAGCATTTACAAAAGTTATGATATTATATTACATTGATGATATCTTGGGTATGAACCTGAACATCAAATGTTAGAAGCATGTCTACAAATGACCTTAGAAACACTAAGGAATTACAAGTTGCATATAGCTCTGGAAAAAATCCGGAGATGCTCCTTTTCAATATTTAGGATATGAAGTATATCCTAAAGTGCTTACAATACAAAAACTTTCTTTTTTTTTATATTTATTTATTATTTTGTTTTATTTTATTTTTTATTTAATAGCCTTTTATTTACAGGATATATACATGGGTAACTTTACAGCATTAACAATTGCCAAACCTCTTGTTCCAATTTTTCATCTCTTCCCCCCACCCCTCCTCTAGATGGGGATAGTAGATGTTAAATATACTAAAATAAATTAGATACACAATAATATATACCAAAACTTTTTGCTGTAGAAAAAAATCGATCAAATATTTACAATTACAAATCAAAAATGCAGGTGCATAAATATAGGGATTGGGAAGTCAATGTAATGGTTTTAGTCATCTCCCGATTCTTTTCTGGGCCAAGCTAGTTCATTCATTACTGCTCCATTAGATATGGGTTATCTGTTGGGAGGTGGCCTGATCCATCAGAACTGGTCATCATCTAGTATTTTGTTAAGTATATAATGATCTCCCTGGTCCTGCTCATTTCCCAGCATCAAAGCGTAAGTCTCTCCAGGCCTTTCTGAAATTATCCTTTGGTCATTTCTTACAGAACAGTAATATTCCATAATTTTCATATACCACAATTTATTGCCATTCTCCAACTGATGGACATCCTTCAGTTTCCAGTTTTTAGCCACACAAAAGCCCAAAACATTCGTGCACATCAGGTCCCTTTCCTTCCTTTAATCTCTTTGGGTATAATCCCATTAACATTGGATCAAAGGGTATCGTTTGATAACTTTTTACATAGTTCCAAACTACTTCCAAAATGGTTGGATTCGTTTACAACTCCACCAACAATGCATCAATGTCCCAGTTTTCAGCTCCCTCAACAATCATCATTTTTTTCCTGTCATCTTAGCCAATCTGACAGGTGTGTAGTGGTATTTAGAGTTGTCTTAATTTTTTTCTCTGATTAATAATGAATTGGAGCATCTTTTTCATATGACTAGAAATAGTTTCAACTTCATCTGAAATTGTCTGTTCATATCCTTTGACCATTTTTCAATTGGAGAATGGCGTTTTTTATAAATTAGGTTAATTCTCTATATATTTTGAAATAGGTTTATCAGAACCTTTGACTGTAAAAATTTTCCCAGTTTTTGCTTCCTTCTAACTCGTCTGCATTGTTTTTGTTTGTACAAAACTTTTCAGTTTGTATAACTTTTCTTTTTGTGATCGTAATGATCTCTAGTTCTCTTTGGTCAAAAGACCTTCCCCTTCCCGGTCTAGGGTAAATATTATGTTCCTCTAATTTATTAATAATTTCATTCTTTTTGTAGGCTGAACCCATTTGGACCTTTTTGGTGTACGTTAAGTATGGATCAATGCCTAGTTTCTCCCATTTGTTTCCAATTTTCCCGCAATTTTTATCAAACAGTAAGTTCTTATAAAAGTGGGATCTTTGGGTTTTCAAAGACTAGGTTTTAAATGTTTTTACATCCTTAACCAATTTTCCCACTGATCAACTAATCTATTCCTTTTAAATAAAATAGTTTTGGTAACTGCTGCTCTATAATATAATTTTAGATTGGAAGCTAAGCCACCATCATTTGATTTTTTTTCATTAATTCCCTTGAAATTCTTGACCTTTTTTGTTTTCCATTGAACTTTTTTTATTTTTCAGGTCAAAAAATGTTTTTGGGGTCTGTTTATAGCGCTAAATAAATAGATTAGTTTAGGTAATGTGTCATCTTTATATTTTGCTCGCCCTATCCAAAGCATTTAATATTTTTCAATTTTAGATGGACTTAATTTGTGTGAAAAGTGGCTGTAATTTGCTCATAAAGTTTCTGATTTTCCCTAGGGAAAGATTCCTAAATTTTTATATTATCAGTAGTTACTTTAAATGGAATTTCTTTTGAACTCTGACTGTTGGATTTTTTAGTGATATATAAGAATGCTGATGACTTATGTGGGTTTTTTTTATAACCAGCAGCTTTTAAAGTTGGGATTATTTCTAACTTTTTAGCAGAATCTGGGGTTCTTAAGTATACCATTGTCATCGGCAAAAGGTGATAATTTGGCTTCCTCTTCCTATTCTTTTCCTTTAATCTCTTTTCAGCTCTTATTGTATATAGCGTTTCTAATACAATTTAAATAGTAACAGTGATAGTGGGCAACCTTGTTTCCTCCAGATCTTATTGGGAAGATTAGTTTGTCTCCATTAAGTGCTTACTGTGGTTTTAAATAGATGCTGCTGATTATTTTAAGGAAAATAATTTATTCCTATACCTCAAGGTTTTTTAATGGAATGGATTTGGATTTTATCAAATGCTTTTCTGCATCTATTGAGATGATCATATGGTTTTGTTAATTTGGTTATTAACATGGTTTATTGATAGTTTTCCTAATATTAACCAGCCCTGCTTCCTGGTATAAATCCTACTTGATCATAGTGTATTATCTTGGGATGATTTTCTGTAGTCTTTTTTAAATTCTTATTTAAGATTTTGTATTATTCGTTAGGAGATTGGTCTATAATTTTCTTTTCTGTTTTCAACCTGGTTTAGGTATCATACCATGTCTGTGTAAGAAAGAATTTGGTAGGACTCCTTCATTCCCTATTTTATCAAATAATTTATATAGATTGGGGCCAATTGTTCTTTAAATGTTTGGTAAAATTCACATTAAATCCATCTGGTCCTAGTTTTTTCTTGGGGTTTTTAATTGCCTGTTCTTTTCTTTTTTCTGAAATGGGACTTTAAAATTTACTTCCTCCTCTGTTATCTGGGAAGTCTATATTTTAAGGTATTTCCATTTCCAGGTTATCAAATTTATTGGCATAAAAGTTGGAAAAACCCTTATTATTTACTAATTTCCCTTCATTGGTGGGTTTCCCTTTTCATTTTAAGACTACAATTTTTTTCCTCCCTCCTTTTTCTAATCAGTTTAAAAGGCTTACTATTTTATTGGCTTTTTCATAGAACCAACTTTAGTTTTATTAATTAGTTCAATGTTTTTTTACTTTTAATTTTTTTGATTTTTTTTAATTTTAGAATTTCCAATTTAGATTTGATTGGGGTTTTAATTTTGGTCTTTTTTAGTTGAAGGAATTATTTTAACTTTTCTTTTCTGTTTTATTCAATAAGCCTCTAAGGATATAAAATTCCCTCTTTTCCCTTTGGCTGCATCCCACAAATTTTGGTATGATGTCTCATCATTGTCATTATCTTGGAAATTATTAATTTTATCTATAATTTCCTACTTCAAATCATTCTTTAAGATGATTTTTAGTTTCCAATTACGTTTTGGTTTTATTTCCTCCTAACTTTTTTGTTGAATGTGTTTTATTTGCATCATGATCTGAAAAAAAGCATTTACTATTTCTGCTTTGTTTATTTTTAATTTTGGTCTTTTGTCCTAATATATGGTCAATTTTAATGGTTCCATGAACTGCTGAAAAGAAAGTATATTCCTTCTATCTCCATTCACTTTTCTCCAAGATCCAACATCCTAATTTTTCTAATATTCTATTTCTTCTTTAATTTCTTTTCTTATTTGCTTTGTGGTTTGTTTGTTAACCAAGTGCAAGTTTGGATCTCCTACTATTACAGTTTTTTTCTTTTCTTCTTGCAACCTCTAAACCTCCCTTTGGGGGTTGACCACCACTTGGGCATATATGTTTAATATTGATATTGCTTCGTTGTTTTGTCCCTTTGCGGATGTGTTTCCTTCCTTATCTTTTAATTAGATCAATTTTCTTTTGGCGTCTGAGATGGGGATGCTTTCCCTTTTTTGACTTCACCTGAAGCATTGTTTTGCTCCTTTTACCTTTATTTATGTTCACCCTGCAAATGTGTTTCTTGTAAACAAATATTGTAGGTTCTATTTGATCCAGTCTGTCTCCCTTTATGGGATTCCCATTCACATTTGGTTAAATTACTAACTTTTTCCTGCCATCCTTTAAAATTCTGCTTTCTTTTCTTGCCTCCCCAACCCTTTCCCCAAACCTTTGCCCCTCTTTATCACGTTCTTATCCCTTTTAAAACCCCTCCCCCCTTTGGTCTTTCCCCTTCCCCCTTTTTTTTTTTCCCCTTTTCCTCTCCCCATTTTAATGGGGCGGGAAATTTTTCTAAAACAAACAATTATTTTTCTTTGACCAACGTGATGATTCCCACAATGTTCCCCTCTTAAATTCCCTCAGATTGATAAGTTCTTACCTCTTTTGGATTGGTTTCCCTTTTTTTATCCCTCCTTCCCACCTTATTCTGCCATCATCCCTTTTCCATATCTACTTCCCCTTTTTTATGTTTATCATACAATCAAATTATAGATGTTTCTTTTTGTATATCCCAAACGAAATACAATTCTCAAGATTATTTTAACTTTTATTCATCTCTTGATTCTTCTTTAGATCAAATTTTGTTTGTTCTTTTTCTTGAAACGAAATTCATTTGTTTCATTAAATGTCCATCTTCTTCCCTGGAAAATGCTCACTTACTGGATGTTTATTCTTGGCTGCATCTAAAGTTCCCCTTTGGGAATTCTTCCAGGCCCTTCTTTCCTTTAATGGGGAAGCCAGATCTTTTCCCTATTTGGCACCTCGGTATTTAAATGGTTTTTGCTTGTAAAATTTTTCCTTAATCTGATAGTTCGAAATTTGCCACAATATTCCTTGGGTTTTATTTTCGGGTTTCTTTTCAAATTCGTAATTCTTTCAATCCTATTTTCCTTCTGTTCTAACATCTGGAAGTTCTCTTTGAGTTTCTTTAAAATATTCTGGCCTTTTTTTTAGTTTTAGAAAGTCCAAAATCCTCAGTTATTCTCCGGGATCATTTTAATCTTCGTTTTTAAATAGATAATTCATGGTTTTCCTTTTTATTTTTTTGTTTTTGTTTGACTGTTCTTGTTCTAAGAATCATTAGTTTCTATTTTTCAGTTTCCTAATTTTAAAGAATTATTTTCTTCATTTTTTTCTTTTTCGATATGTCCAGAGTTTTTTATTGTTTGGTCTTGGAATTTTTCCATTTCACTAATTTTTTTTAGTGAATTTTTTCCAACCAGATCCTACTTTCTTGTTTTTTTGTCTTTTCCAACCCGGATCCTACTTTCTTGCTTCTTTGTCTTTTCAATTCAAGATCCTATTTTTGGGTTCTTTATTTTTTTCCAATTCACTTTTTGTTTCCCTGCACTTGTGGGAATTTTTAACTTTCAATTCGTATTTCAGGAAGTTGTTGCCTTTGTGGCTTCTCTTTCTTTCCCCATTTATCTTCTAACCTCTTTTGAGACTTTTAATGGTTCTTCTTGGGCATTGTAAGGAGGGACAGTTATGCATTTTGTGTTTGAGGTCCCTTTGGTTTGTATGCTCTTTTTTCTGCATAGAAAAGTTGATCGTTCTTTTCATCTTCTTATTCATGTTTTAAAGCCTTTAAGGTGGTCTCCTAGGCAAGGGGTTTTCCTCTGCAGGCAGGGAAGATGTAAACTGATTTCCGGCTAGGTAGGGATGTCTGGTGAGGTTTTCCCTTCCCCCAACAGGAAGTGGATTCAGCACTGGCCGAACTATCAAACTGCTTAGTAGGTCTGAGTGGGTTAGCAATTGCCCTCGGCTAGAGACTAAGGGGTGAAAGTGGCACTGCCCCAGGCCGGAGCCTCTTGTGGGACTGTGAGTATTAGCAGCTGACCGCAGACCACAGACCGCAGACTGCAGACCGCAGAAGGCAGACCGCCTGGAACTCTGCCCCAGTGTCTCTGCCCAATGCAAATTGGCCCTTGAAAAGCTCTATGGCTCCAAGCCGAGCTCCCCACTGCGCAGATTGGAGGCTAACCCGGCTGCGTCCTCCTGCCGTGCAGGATCACAACTGCCCCAAGGAAAAGCCCCGTACTGCGGGTTGGGGCTGTGCGCTTGTGCTGAGATCTGTGCCTTCACCCTTGGTTTGAGACTCTCCTCAGAACCTAATTTCTCTCCCCGTCAGCGCCGATCTCCCCCCTGGCCCCGGAACCAACCTTTTTTGGCGAGACTGCAGATTTTCTTCGTCTGGTGAGTTGTTCTACTTCTTATCTTTACGAATTGTAGCAGTCAAGACTATTTTTGAGGCTCGATATAATATTGATAAAGAGGGTAAGAGAAGAGCTTAGAAAGTCGCTTGTGTCTTCTCCTCCATCTTGGCTCCGCCCTACAAAACTTTCTTTAAGAACCAAGAAATTGAATACCTTAAATGACTTCCAGAAATTGATAGGAAATATACAATGGATGCATCCGGTATTAGGCTTAACTACTTATCAATTTTAACCATTATATGACATTTTAAGGGGAGATATTTCTTTAAACTCTTCACATCAGCTTACAAAAGAAGCTCAAGAAGCTTTGAGAGAAGTTGAACTGGCTTTATCCAATGTAGTTGAAAGAGTAACTCAGAAACCCTTGGAAATATCATTTTTTGCTGCAAAAGCAGTCCTCGTTAGGGGGATAGTGTGACAGAGTGGGTGACCCTGCCAGCACAACCTGACCAAAGCCTTGCTCCTTATCCAATGCTTGTGGCTAGAATTTTATTAAAGGCCATTAAGATAGTAGCACAATTATCTGGGATAAGACCTGATAAGAGATACACCCTTTATACCAATGCACAAATTAATGTGTGCTGTCAAACCATCCCAGAGTAGCAAATTTTATTGGCCACTATAGAGAGCTGGAACTCTGAAAAGGTGTATTTGAATCTAAAACATCAGAGCACTTAAGACTAATTACCTGCTCAATATGAGATAATTGTTCTATGTGATATTGTGATGTTCTGGCTTTCCTCAGGATTAGTACTTGCTGAATGTGTTGGCTGAGGTAATTGGAGACAAAGATTGGATGGCTGAGGGAGAGGGTCAGACTATCTCTTCCACAGCACACTGAGGAGAGAAGACTTCAGGCTTCAGACTCCAGAGTCCAGGATTCATCTTTAATGAACTATGTGGTAGCTTGCCTGCCTCCTTTATTTCCCCTCCGTAAAACCAAGGCTTTGACTGATCCTGACTCTGAATGATCCTGATCCCCTCCAGAAAACTAGCCTAGGCATTATAGGCCACAGCTCCAAATTTTACACATGGTTTTCATTAAAAATAAGCTGGCTATTACATAATTGGCAATGGATTTTTGAAGAAAAGATTTCTAAGGTTCCTCTTAAAGGACCATCTTTACAGATACATCCAAACATAACATTTATGTTGTATATTCTCATGACTTAACTATAAAAAGAATAGTCAGAACTCCTTTTCAGTCCACTCAACAGAATGAATTGTATGCAATCATGCTACCTCTTACTTATTATCCAGGAGATGTAAATATAATATCTGATTCATCTTATTCAGCATGCGTGGTACAAAATATTGCAACAGCTCAAATAAAATGTGTAGCTTCTATATCAGCTCTTTAAGGAACTTCAAGAGCAAATAAGAAAGCATCCAGATAAGATTTATATCTTGCATGCCCACTCTCATAGTGGACTTCCAACTCCTATTTTTTTACGGAAATTCAAAGGCAGATAGCCTTCTAATCATGTTGGCCAATACTCCTTTATTTCAGGCAGCCCAAGAATCTCATTCTAAATATCATCAGGCTGTTCAAGCTTTATGTTTGCAATTTGGGATAACAAAAGAGGAAGCTAGGAGCATAGTAAAAGCCTGTACAACTTGCCTTCCTTTCCATGCTCCTATGCTCCCTCCAGGGAACCTTTGTGTTTTGGCAAATTGATGTGATCCATTATAAATCTTTTAGTCGTCTGTCTTTTATCCATGCTGTAGTAGGCACCTTTTCAGGATTTACTTTTGCATACCAGCAGCAAAAGAGACAGCCTGATTGATCATTGAATCCTTTATACAAGCTTTTGCAATCATGGGTATGCCACAAGCAATAAAAACAGATAATGGACCTCCATATACTTCTAAAGATTTCGCACACTTTTGTGCACAATATCAGATTTTACATATCACTGGCATACTTTTTAATCCTCAAGGGCAGGCAATATTAGAGGAGAAAGAGAGACATCAAGATGCTCCTCAAAAAAAAAAAAAAAAGAAAGAAAGAAAGGAGGTCCCACAGGTAATCCTAGAGAATTTTCAAATTTAGCTTACTATACTATTTTTTTTTTAAATTTTTGATACAGATGCACTAGCTCAAGCAGACGGCTTTTATAACCCACCAGAAGGGCAGTGTCCAGTGCGAACAGCTCCACTATCTTTAGATAGTCACAGTCAGTGGTGAATGGAAGGAACCAGATAGGTTAACTGCTTGGGGGAGAGGGTTTGCTTGCATCTCTACATATGGAGAAGAAATCAAATGGATGACAATGAGCCATATTCACCTTGTCCATTAGAGAGATGGAGAAGACCCTTGAAACAAAAGAAAACACCTAAGAGACATCAGATGGTTCCGTCTATGACTACATGTGCCACTGAAAAAGCATGGCTATTAATCCAGTGTGTATGGCAATTGATTCATGAACATCAAAAATTGTTAATGAGACTACTGCAAAATCTGCAGGAATCATTGGATTTCCTGACGCATGAGGACTTCAAAACCTGCAGGAATCATTGGATTCCTTGACACACGAAGTAATGGACAATAGATTAGTTTTGGACTATATCTTGGCTGATGAAGGAGGTGTATGTGTGATTGCTATTTATATACCCTCCTTGTAGGACTTATGGACATGTATAATTCCTCATATTGATTCATATTGTTTGTTACATCACTACTAGCCTGTGTAATATTACTATGTGCTTGTGTAATATCTCCCATGCTGATATATTTATGAATACCTGTTTCAAGTAAAACAAAAGAAAGCAAGATATATAGAGGACCACAGATAGTAGGGGAACTCTGAGTGAGGTATAAGACCCTTTAGGCCAGAGAAATCTGTTAAAATATGTTGTTTGGTTCCCCAGTTTCCCTATGGAATTTCACAACTTCCTCCCTAAGAAGTCAAGGTGGAGTGTGACCCCCTGTGTTTTACTTGAAGTAAGGATACTTACAGCAGGGTGCTTACTCAGTCTGATTGATGAGGTATTGATTCTCTAGTTCACATATACTTAGTGTTATATAATGATGTAATCACTCTTGTATGATATAATTATGTAATCACTCTAGTATGATATAATGATGTAATCAACCTAGTTGGCAAATGCTTAATGTGATGTAATGATGTAATCAGACTGAGATATTTAAGGGCAGAGAGGACTGAACAGGAGAGCTCAATCTCAGACTCAGACAGGGACACAAAGGAGACAAAGAAGATGGACAGAAACAGAGATCCTTTTTGTGGCTCTCCTGCCTCCTTCATTCCTCCACTAAGACCAAAGCTGGCCCGGAGATCCTCCAGAGAGCTAGTTCAGACATTACAATATTGTATCACTCTAGGACAATTTTCTTTCTTGCAGTATTGTGCCAAGGTTCTTTTTTTTTTTTTTTTTGGTCACAGATTTCAAGTAGTTAAATTATTCTTATATTTTATATATATATATATATATATATGTGTGTGTGTGTGTGTGTGTGTGTGTGTGTGTGTGTGTGTGTAAAAAGAGACAGAGAGAGATACAGACAGACAACTGGACAGATAGAGCTAGAAACAGAGACACACAGAGACAGAGCTAAGGATGGAGAACACTGTGAGCAGAATTAAGGGACTGAGGGCATCTAAGTCCAGGAAGAACCAAAACATAAGGAAAACAATAGATCTGGAAAACAGATCAAGAAGAAAAAAATATAAGAATAATGGGACTACTTGAAATCTGTGACTAAAAAAAAAAAAAAAAAAAGGACCATGGCATACATTTCCATAAGTTCTAGAAGGAGGGTATATAAATAACAATCACACATACACCTCCTTCAGTAGCCAAGAGATAGTCCAAAACCAATCTATTGTCCATTACTTTGTGTGTCAGAGAATCCAGTGAACTGATGCTAAGTGAAATTAGCATGGGCAGTAGATATGTGTGTGTGCATGTGTATACACATACACTTTATATATGCACATAATATTGTTATATATGTATATATGTGTATAATGTAGCTATAATATTAATAGAATTTTTTAAAAGAATTATAAGAATCATCTACTAATGAAGGCCTATAAACAGTTTAGCTCTTTTGAATCTCTTATGCTTTCTTTTCCCCCTTTACATGTTTATGCTTCTCTTGATTATAGATATTGGAGATCAAATTTTTAATCCTTCTATTTCATTGAATGACCATCCCAATCTCAATATATTATGTTTAACTTTAAAGGGTAAGTGATTCATGGCTCTAGTCCTAGCTCCTTCACTTCCAGAATAAACTATCTCATGACATCAAGTATTTTTAAATTGCAGGTGGCTAAATCTATTGTTATCCTGTTATCTTCAATATTTTAATTGTTTCTTTCCTTGACCTTATAGTTCTGAAATGTAGTTCTGATATTCCTATGAGTTTTTCTTTTGTGGTATCTTTCTGAGGTAATTGGAAGATTCTTTCAATATCAATTTTCCCTTCTAGTTCCAGGATATCAACAGTTTTCCTTGATGATTTCTTGAAAGATATTGTCCTTCTCTTGATAATGACTTTCAGTTCAGTGGTTTTGATAGTCTCTCTTATGTATTCCTTTGCAAGTCAGTTTTTTCCCTCATGAATTATTTTGCATTTTTTGCATTTTTTCATTCTTTTGAATTTGTTTGAGTGAATCTTCATGTTTCATACAGTCCTAAGATCCCACTTGCCCAATTCTAACTTTTTAAGAGTTGTTTTCTTCAATTAGCTTTTATGCTTCATGTTCCATTTGACCAATTATACTCTTTAAGAAGTTGTTTTCTTGGGGCAATGAGGTGGCACAGTGGAGAGAGCACCTCCTCTGAGATACCACAACTCTGAGATACCACTACACACTTGTCAGACTGGCCAGAATGGCAGGGAAAGATAATGCAGAATGTTGGAGGGGATGTGGGAAAACAGGGACACTAATACATTGTTGGTGGAACTGTGAATACATACAACCATTCTGGAGAGCAATTTGGAACTATGCTCAAAAAGTTATCAAACCGTGCATACCCTTTGATCCAGCAGTGTTACTACTGGGCTTATATCTCAAAGAGATCATAAAGAAGGGAAAGGGACTTGTATATGCATGAATGTTTGTGGCAGCCCTCTTTGTAGTGGCTAGAAACTGGAAACTGAGTGGATGCCCATCAGTTGGAGAATGGCTGAATAAATTGTGGCATATGAATATTATGGAATATTATTGTTCTGTAAGAAATTACCAACAGGATGATTTCAGAAAGGCCTGGAGAGACTTAGATGAACTGATGCTGAGTAAAACAAGCAGGGCCAAGAGATCATTATATACTTCAACAACAATACTATATGATGAACAGTTCTGATGGACCTGGCCATCCTCAGCAATGAGATCAACCAATTCATTTCCAATGGAGCAATAATGAACTGAACCAGCTATGCCCAGCAAAAGAACTCTGGGAGATGACTAAAAACCATTACATTGAATTCCCAATCCCTATATTTTTGCCCGCCTGCATTTTTGATTTCCTTCACAGGCTAATTGTACAATATTTCAGAGTCTGATTCTTTTTGTACAGCAAAATAACGGTTTGGTCATGTATACCTATTGTGTATCTAATTTATATTTTAATATATTTAACATCTACTGTTCATCCTGCCATCTGGGGGGAGGAGGGGAAAGAGGGGAAAAATTGGAACAAGAGGTTTGGCAATTGTCAATGCTGTAAAGTTGCCCATAAATATAATCTGTAAATAAAAGGCTATTAAATAAAAAAAAGCTAGAAAAAGACCAAATTAAAAACCCCCAATCAATTACTAAACTTGAAATTCTAAAATTAAAAGGAAATATTAATAATATTGAAAATAAAAAAAAACATTGAACTAATAAATAAAACTAAGAGTTGGTTTTATGAAAAAACCAATAAAATTGATAAACCTTTGGTAAATCTAATTAGAAAAAGGGGAGAGGAAAAACAAATTAGTAGTCTTAAAAATGAAAAGGGAGAACTTTCCACCAATGAAGAGGAAATTAAAGAAATAATAAGGGGTTAATTTGTCCAACTTTATGCCAATAAATTTGATAACCTAAGTGAATGGATGACTACCTCCAAAAATATAGGCTTCCCAGATTATTAGAGGAGGAAGTAAATTGCTTAAATACTCCCGTTTCAGAAAAAAAAATAGAACAAGCTATTAATCAACTCCCTAAAAACAATCCCCAGAACCAGATGGACTTACATGTCAATTCTACCAAACATTCAAAGAACAATTAATCCCAATGCTTTATAAACTATTTGAAAAAAAATAGCAATGAAGGAGTCCTACCAAATTCCTTTTATGACACAGACATGGTATTGATATCTCAACCAGGTAGGTTGAAAACAGAGAAAGAAAATTATAGACCAATCTCCCTAATGAATATTGATGCTAAAATCTTAAATAAAATATTAGCAAAAAGACTACAGAAAATCATCCCCAGGATAATACACCACGATCAAGTAGGATTTATACCAGGAATGCAGGGCTGGTTCAATATTAGGAAAACTATCAGTATAATTGGACATATTAATAACCAAATTAACAAAAACCATATGATCATCTCAATAGATGCAGAAAAAGTGTTTGATAAAATCCAACATCCATGCCTATTAAAAATACTTGAGAGTATAGGAATAAATGGACTTTTCCTTAAAATAATCAGTAGCATCTATTTAAAACCAGTAGTAAGCATCATATGTAATGGGGACAAACTGCAACCATTCCCAATAAGATCAGGAGTGAAACAAGGTTGCCCACTATCACCGTTACTATTTAGTATAGTATTAGAAATGCTAGCTTTGGCAATAAGAGCTGAGAAAGATTAAAGGAATAAGAATAGGCAATGACGAAACCAAATTATCACTCTTTGCTGATGATATGATGATATACTTAGAGAACCCCAGAGATTATACTTAAAAGTTATTAGAAATAATCCACATCTTTAGTAAAGTTGCTGGTTATAAAGTAATCCCACACAAGTCATCAGCATTCTTATCTATTACTAACAAAATCCAACAGTCAGAGTTACAAAGACAAATTCCATTTAAAGTAACTACTGATTATATAAAATATTTAGGAATCTATCTGCCAAGGGAAAATCAGAAACTTTATGAGCAAAACTACAAAACACTTTCCACACAAATTAAGTCTGATCTAACCAACTGGAAAAATATTAAATTCTCTTGGATTGGGTGAGCAAATATAATAAAGATGACAAACTCCTAAACTAATCTATTTATTTAGCGCTATTCCAATCAGACTCCCAAAAAACTATTTTGATGAATTAGAAAAAATAACAACAAAATTCATATGGAAAAACAAAAGGTCAAGAATTTCAAGGGAATTAATGAAAAAAAAAATCAAATGAAGGTGGCCTAGCTATACCAGATCTAAAATTATATTATAAAGCAGCAGTTACTAAAACCATCTGGTATTGGCTAAGAAATAGACTAGTTGATCAATGGAATAGGTTAAGTTCAAAGGACAAAACAGCCAATAACTTTAATTATCTAGTGCTTGATAAACCCAACAACCTCAATTTTTTGGGATAAGAATGCATTATTTGACAAAAATTGCTGGGAAAATTGGAAATTAGTATGATAGAAAATAGTCATTGACCCACACTTAACACCGTACACCAAGATAAGGTCAAAATGGGTTCATGATTTAGGCATAAAGGATGAGATTATAAATAAATTAGAAGAGCATAGGATAGTTTACCTCTCAGACCTCTGGAAGAGGAAGGAATTTATGACCAAAAAAGAACTGGAGATCACTATTGACTACAAAATAGAAAATTTTGATTATATCAAATTGAAAAGTTTTTGTACAAACAAAACTAATGCAAGCAAGATTAGAAGGAAAACAATAAACTGGGAAAACATTTTTACAGTCAAAGGTTCTGATAAAGGCCTCATTTCCAAAATATATAGAGAATTGACTCTGATTTATAAGAAATCAAGCCATTCTCCAGTTGATAAATGATCAAAGGATATGAACAGACAATTTTCAGATGATGAAATTGAAACTATTACCACTCATATGAAAGACTGTTCCAAATCACTATTGATCAGGGAAATGCAAATTAAGACAACTCTGAGATACCACTACACACCTGTCAGATTGGCTAGAATGACAGGGAAATATAACACGGAATGTTGGAGGGGATGTGGGAAAACAGGGACACTGATACATTGTTGGTGGAATTGTGAACACATCCAGCCATGCTAGATTGCAATTTGGAACTATTCTCAAAATGTTATCAAACTGTGCATACCCTTTGATCCAGCAGTGTTTCTACTGGGCTTTTATATAACCCAAAGAGATACAAAAGAAGGGAAAGGGACCTGTATGTGCCAAAATGTTTGTGGCAGCCCTGTTTGTAGTGGCTAAAAGCTGGAAAATGAATGGATGCCCATCAGTTGGAGAATGGTTGGGTAAATTGTGGTATATGAATGCTATGGAATATTATTGTTCTGTAAGAAATGACCAGCAGGATGAATATAGAGAGGATTGGCGAAACTTACATGAACTGATGCTAAGTGAAATGAGCAGAACCAGGAGATCATTATATACCTCAACAACGATACTGTACGAGGATGTATTCTGATGGAAGTGAATTTCTTCAACAAAGAGAAGATCTAACTTAGTTTCAGTTGATCAGGGATGGACAGAAGTAGGTACACCCAAAGAACGAACACTAGGAAATGAATGTAAATGCTTGCATTTTTTTTCTTCCCAGGTTACTTATACCTTCTAAATCCATTTCTCCTTGAGCAACAAGAGAACTGTTCGGTTCTGCATACATATATTGTATCCAAGATCTATTGTAACCTATTTAATATGTATAGGACTGCTTGCCATCTGGGGGAGGGGGTGGAAGGAGGGAGGGGGAAAATTGGAACAGAAGTGAGTGCAAGGGAAAATGTTGTAAAAAATTACCCTAGCATGGGTCCTGTCAATAAAAAGTTATTTAAAAACAAAAGAAAATGGCCAATGTAGATTAGTGCAGACAGAGGTAGGATAAAATATGTGTATGGACAACTATTATTGTATCTCTAAGACTTTAAAAACCCTTGTATCTTACTTTCACATGAAATGTTTTACTGGCACATTTTAATGCATGTCAGTACTTTTTATATATACATACACACAAACACACATCTATAATTGCATATACATCTATGTATATCTGTATGAATATAGATATATGTTTTTGTGTCCGTATCTATGTATGTATATGCATGATAGAGAGAGAAAAAGGCCACAGAAAGACAGAGAAATAGAGATAGACAGAGACAAACAAGCAGTCAGACAGACAGAAACAGAGAGAGATATTGAGGGTAGGGACTTTCATAAGCATAAATTCATAGAACTATGACTAAGAGAATCTGTAATATGTAAGAGAACTGAAGAGATCAGATGAATTAATTCTCTGCTTTCAGGTTGCAGGTTGTAAATGACTAAGCAGTACTGATTTCTCTACAGCTGTTTGTGGGAAAAAATATGTAGCTAACCGATAATGACATCATGGTGTTTGTTACTCTAATAAGAATGTACAGGGCATCTTCTAAATGATGAAACATATGCTAAGGCAGCTGGTTCTAAGCGTAACAAAAATAAAATGTAACATTTTCTCTCTGCATACTGACGAAAAAGAGAGTATTATGATGATGATGATTAAGAAGAATTGAGTATTTTCTTTAAGGATCAAAATGTCACAGAGTGAAAATGGGGCAAGAGAGGAAAAGGAACTTAAAAGAGGAAATTATATATATATATATATATATTTTTTTTTTCTAAAGAAGGAAATTTTTTCACATTATTATTCTTATTTGACTTTTCAAAGTCAATTTAAGGATGAAATAAATTATATAACTTTCTTATCTTCATCTTTCAAATTTCATTTAAAAATAGCATATGGGTTGCTCAAATTTATGAAACAATTTGAAGAATTCAAAATGATCCTTTAGGTAGCTTTCATTTAACTGGAAACACAATTAGCTTATTATTTATATTCTCATTCTTTATGCCTAGGTCATGAACCCATTTTGATCTTATCTTGGTGTATGGTGCTAAATATGGAACAATGCCTAGTTTCTGCCATATTAATTTCCAATTTTCCCAGCAGTTTTTGTCAAACAGTGAGTTCTTATCCCAAAAGCTGGGGTCTTTCGATTTGTCAAACAGTAGATTATTAAAATTATTAACTGTTTTGTCCTTTGAAGCTAACCTATTCCACTGATCAACTAGTCTATTTCTTAGCCAATACCAAATGGTTTTGGTAACTGCTGCTTTATAATATAATTTTAGATCTGGTAGAGTTAGGCCACCTTCATTTGACTTTTTTTTTATTAGTTCCCTTGAATTTCTTGACCTTTTTTTTCATATGAATTTTGTTGTTATTTTTTTCTAGGCCATTAAAATAGTTTTGGGGAGTCTAATCAGTATAGTGCTAAACAAATAGATTAGTTTAGGTAGCATTGTCATCTTTATTATATTTGCTTGCCCTATCCAAGAGCATTCAATATTTTTCCAATTGGTTAGATCTGGCTTTTTTTGTGTGGAAAGTGTTTTGTAGTTTTGCTCATATATTCCGTTCTGTCACTGTTCAGTTTTCTTCAAAGATCTATCATACATAATTTTTATAATATTCTATTTACTTCTTTAATTTCTTTCTTATTTGTTTTGTGGTTTGATTTATCTAATTCGGAGAGTGCAAGTTGAGATCTCCCACTATTATAGTTTTGCTGTCTATTTCTTCTTGCAACTCTCTTACTTCTCCTTTAGGAAGTTAGATGCTATACTACTTGGTACATATATGTTTAGTATTGATATTGCTTCATTGTCTATGCTACCCTTTAGCAAGATATAAAGAAACTATTCAGTTCTATCATAAATAATGAGAAGATAAAGAACAATTAGCTGTTGAGTGGTTTCAATCATGGGTGACTGTTTATTATGACATTATAATATTTGCATTTTTATTTTTGTAAAGTTAGTAAAATTCTGTGTCATTTCCTTTTTTGGATTTTTAAAAATTTTTTTATTATTTTGAAAACATATGCATGAATAGTTTTTCAACATTAACTCTTGTAAAACCTTGTGTTCCAAATGCTCCCTTTCCCAATAGTTTTCCCTGGATGTCAAGCAATCCAATATATGTTCAACGCAGTAAAATGTATATCTTAAATCCAATAGATGCATACATAATTATACAATTATCTTACTGCAAAAGAATATCATATCAAAAAGGGAAAAAATGAGAAAGAAAACAAAATTCAAGCAAAAAACAACAAAAAGAGTGAAAATGCTATGTAGTGATCCACACTCACTTCCCACAGTCTTCCTTCTGGGTATAGATTGCTCTCATTATCACAAGATCATGGAACAGGAGTGAATCATCTCATTGCTCAAAATAGTTCTGCTCATTTTACTTAGCATCAATTCATGTAATTCTCCCCAGGCCTCTCTGAAATTATCCTCCTGATCATTTCTTATAGAAAAATATTATTCCATAACATTCATATGCCATAACTTATTTAACAATTCTCCAACTATTAGGCACCCACTCAGTTGTGAGTTTCTTGTCACAACAAAAAGGGCTTCCATAAACATTTTTTGCACATGTGGGTCCCTTTCCTTTCTTTGTGATTGCTTTGGGATAAAAGTCAAGTTGAAATACTGCTGGATAAAATGATATGTATATTGTGATAGCCCTATTGGCATAGGTTCAAAATGCTCTCCATAATGGTTGGATGAATTCACAACTCTACCAATAATGCATTAGTGTCCCAGTTTTTCCACATCTCCTCCAACATTCATCATTACCTTTTCCTGTCATCTTAGCCAATCTGAGAGGTATATAGTAGGACCTATAATTGTCTTAATTTGCATTTTTTGATCAAGAGTGATTTAGAGCATATTATCATATGACTAGAAATGGTTTTAGTTTCTTCATCTGAAAATTGTGTGTTCAAATCCTTTGACCATTCATCAAATGGAGAATGCCTTGAATTCTTATAAATTTGAGTTATTTCCCTATTTGTTTTAGAAATGGAGCCTTTATCAAAATCTTTGAATGTCAAAATATTTTCACAGTTAAATGATTCCCTTATAATTTTGTCTCTATTAATTTTGTTTATGCAAAAAAATTTAACTTAATATAATCAAATATAATCAATGCCTATTTTGTTTTCAATAACGAACTTCAGTTCTTCTTTGGCCACAAATTCCTACTTCTCCACAGATCTGAGTGGTAAACTATCATTTCTTCCATATAATATTGCTCTTTTTGGCTAAACCATAAACCCATTTTGACTTATTTTATTATACTGTGTTAGGTGTGGCCTAGTTTCTGCCATACTAGTTTCCAATTTTCCCAGATGTTTTTGTCAAATAATGAGTTCTTATCCAAAAAGTTGGGTTCATTGGGTTTGCCAAACACTAGATTATTACACTCATTGACTATTTTGTCCTGTGAACCTAATTCATTCCACTGATTGACTCCTCTATTTTTCAGTCAATACCAAATGGTTTTGATTACTGCTGATTTAGAATACAGCTTTAGGTCTGGCAGAGCAAGGCCTACATTTCCTTTTTTTTTTTTCATGAATTTCCTTTAAATTCTTAACTATTTGTTCTTCCAGAGGAACTTTATTATCATTTTTTCTAGATCTGTAAATCATTTTTTAAGAGTTTGATTGGTATGGCACTGAATAGGTAGATTAATTTAGGTACTATTGGCATTTTTATTATATTTGCTCTGCCTACCAATCCACACTTAATATTGTCCCATTTGATTCTATCAGACTTTTGTGTGGAAAGTGTTTTGTAGTTATGTTAACATAGTTCCTGACTTTGTCTTGGCAGGTAGACTCCCAAACATTTTATATAATCCACAGTTATTTTAAATGGAATTTCTAGTTATAACTCTTATTGATGGACTTTTTTGGTAATATATAAAAATGCTGATGATTTATGTGGATTTATTTTGCATGTTGCAACTTTATTAGGATTGTGAATTGTCTCTAGTAGGTTTTTAGTTGCTTCTCTAGGGTTCTTTAAGTATACAATCATATCAACTGCAAAATGTGATAATTTAATTTCCTCATTACCTCTTCTAATTCATTTAATCTCTTTTTTTTTCTTTTATTGTCAAAGTTAACATTTCAAATACAATATTGAATAGTAATGGTGATAGTGGGCAACCTTGTATTACCCCTGATCTTATTGGGGATGGTTCTAATTTGTCCCTATTACCTATGATCTTTCTTGATGGTTTTAAATAAATCCTACTGAGCATTTTAAGGAAAATTTCATTTATTCCTATACTCTTTAGTGCTTTTAATAAGAATGGGTGTTGAATTTTATCAAATGCTTATTGATAAGCATACATTGAGATATTCATATGTTTTTTGTTAGTTTGGTTAATGATATAGTCAATTATACTAACAGTTTTCCTAATATACATCTAGCCTTGCATTCCTAGTACAAATCCTACTTGGTCACAGTGTATTATTCTGGAAATGACTTTCTCTCATCTCTTTGCTAATATTCGTATCAATATTCATTAGGGAAATTTATCTATAATTTTCTTTCTCTCTTTTGATACTAATTTAGGTGTTAGCACCATATCTGTGTCATAAAAAGAATTTGGTCAAACTCCTTCTTTCCTATAATTTCTTTATTTTAATTTTAATTTTTTTCCATTTTCTTTTTTTTAATTGAAACTTTTTGTTTTTGAAATATGTGCAAAGATACTTTTTCAACAATAACCCTTGCAAAACCTTGTGTTCCAATTTCCTTACCCCTGCTTCTCCACGCACTTTGTTCTTTTTCTAGATTTTTTAGTTGCAAGCCCAATTTATTGATCTCTTTCTCCATTTTATGCAAGTAGACATTTAGAGATATAAAATTTCCCTAATTATTGCTTTGGCTGCATCCCACAAATTTTGCTATGTTGTCTCATTGTTGTCATTCTCCTGGATGAAATTATTGATTCTTCCTATAATTTGTTGTTTTACCCACTTGTTCTTTAGGATTAGATTATTTAGTTTCCAATTAATGTTTGGTCTATTTTCCCCTAGTCATTTATTATACATAATTTTTATTGCATCATGATCAGTGAAAAATGCATTTACTATTTCTGCCTTACCACATTTGATTTTGAGGTTTCTATGACCTAATATTTGAGTAATTTTGTGTAGATTTCATGTACTGCTGAGAAAAAAAAAGGTATATTTCTTTCTGTCTCCATTCAATTTTATCCAAAGTTCTATCATACCTAACTTTTCTAAAGTTCCAATTACCTCCCAAATGTCTTTCTTTTTTATTTTGTTGTTATATTTATCTAATTCTGAGAAAGCAAGGTTGAGTTCCCTCACTAGTATAGTTTTGCTGTCTAATTCTTCTTTCAGCTCTTCTTAATTTCTCTTTTAGGAATTTGGATGCTATACCACCTGGTGCATATATATTTAATATTGATATTATTTCATTATCTATGGTACTTTTTAATAGAATTTGATTTCCTTCCTTATCTCTTTTAATTAGATCTATTTTTTGTTTTTGCTTGATCTGAGACTAGCATTGCTATTCTTGCTTCTTTTTTTTAACCTCAGCTGAAGCATAATAAATCTTGCTCCAGACTTTTACTTATATCACTCTGATTTAAATGATTTTCTTGTTAACAACAAAATGTAAGACGCTGGATTTTAATCAAGTCTGTTATCCACTTCCATTTTATGGGAGTATTCATGCCATTCACAATCACAAATAAAATCAATAACTCTGTATTTCCTGTCATCTTGTTTACCCCCAATCAATTTTTTCTCTTCCCTTTCCCCCTTTCTGTCTCCCCAGGATTTTGGCACTGATCATTCCCTCCCTCAAACAGCCCTCCCTGTTTTCATCACCTCCTCCTTTTTTTTTTTTTTTTTTTTTTTTTTTTTTACCTTTCCCCGTCTCCTTCTGTAATCTCTTCTATTAGCTTCTCCCACTTTTTCCCCCTACTTGTTCTCCTCTGTAGGGTGAAACAAACTTCTCTGTAAAGCTAAATGTGTCTGATATTCTCTCTTCAAGACAAATCTAATGAGAGTTAGATTCTGAAAATGCTCATCACCTTCCCTTCTTTCCCTCATATGAATAGGTCTTTTTTTATCTCCTTATGAGATATAATTTACCCCATTTATCTCCACCTTTCTTTTCTTCTAATAGAAGCACCTTCCTCCTGTAGTTTTTTTTTAAATCATCACAATATAGTCAAATTATACCTGCAACCACTAAGTATACCCATAAAAGAAAAACAGATCTCAAGAGTTAAACATATTATCTTCTCATATAGAATTTTAAAAGAAAGTTATTTCTTTACTTTTTACTTTTTTATGCTTCTCTTGAGTTCTATATTTGAAAATCTTATTTTCTATTTACCTCTGGTATTTTCATCAGAAATAGATGAAATTCACCTGTTTTGTTGAAAGTATATCTTTTTTCCCTGAAAGTTGATTTTCATTTTTGCTGGATAATTGACTCTTGGCTGCAATCCATGTTTTTTTGCCTTTCAGAATTTCAGATTCCATGCCCTTTGATCTTTTAAAGTGAAAACTGCTAGGTCCTGAGTAATCCTGATTGTGGCTCCTTGATATTTGAATTGCTTGCAATATTTTCTCCTTAATTTGGTAATTCTGAAATTTAGCTATGATGTTCCTTAGGATTTTCATTTTTTGGGTCTCTTTCAGGATGTGATGGGTAAATGCTTTTAATGACTATTTTACCCTCTGGTTCTAGGATATTCGGACAGTTGATGATTTGCTGCAATATGATACCTAGGCTTTTTTTAGCACCATAGTTTTCAGGAAGTCAAATAATTCCAAGATTGTCTCTTCTAGATCTATTTTCAAGGTCATTTCTTTTTCCAATGAGATATTTATATTGTCTTTTTTTTCATTTTAGTTGGTTTTGTTTGACTGATTCTTGAAGTTTCATTGATTCACTTCCATTTGTTCAATTCTAATTTTTGGTGATTATTTTATTCAGTTCACTTTTTTATCACTTTTTGAATTTGACCAATTTAAAAAAAAAAATGAAGTGTTTTGTTCATTGCATTTTTTTTCCATTTCACAGATTTTACTTTTAATTAATTGGTTTCTATTTCATATCGATTTTTTAATTAGCTATATACTTTTCCCATTTCATCAATTCTGTTTTTTATTGTCTTTTTTTATTATTATAGCTTTTTATTTACACAACATATGCATGGGAAATTTTTCAACCATGACCCTTGCAAAACCTTCTGTTCCAACTTTTCCCTACCTTCCCCCCACCACTCCCCTAGATAGCAGGTAGTCCAATACATATTATATATGTTAAAGTATATATTAAATATGATATATGTTTACATATGTATACACTTATCTTGCTGCACAAGAAAAGAACAGATTTAGAAAGAAGGTAAAAATAACCTGAGAAGGAAGACAAAAATGCAAATGGAAAACAACAGAAAGAGTGGAAATGCTATGCTGTGGTCCACACTCATTTCCCATAGTTCTTTTGCTAGGTGTAGTTGGTTCTCTTCATTTCTGAACAATTGGAACTGATTTGGATCATCTCATTGTTGAAGAGAGCCATGTCTATCAGAATTAATCATCATATAGTATTGTTGTTGAAGTGTACAATGATCTTCTGGTTCTGATCATTTCACTTAGCATTACTTCATGTAAGTCTCTCCAGGCATTTCTGAAATAATGCTGCTGTTCATTTCTTACAGAACAGTAATATTCTATAACATACATATACCACAATTTATTCAGCCATTCTCCAATTGATGGGCATCCATTCAATTTCCAGTTTCTAGTCACTACAAAAAGGGCTGCCACAAACATTTTTGTACATATGGATCCCTTGCCCTTCTTTAAGATGGGATATAAGCACAATAGTAACATTGCTGGATTCAAAGAGTATGTGCAGTTTGACAACTTTTTGAACATAGTTCAAAATTGATCTCCGGAATGGTTGGATTTGTTCACAACTCTACCCACAATGTATCAGTGTCCCAGTTTTTGCACATCCCTTCCAACATTTGTCATTATCTTTTCCTGTCATCTTAGCCAATCTGAGAGGTGTATAGTGGGAATCTCAGAGTTGTCTTAATTTGCATTTCTCTGTTCAATAATGATTTGGAGAACTTTTTCATATGACTAGAAATAGTTGCAATTTCTTGATCCAAAAATTGTCTGTTCATATCCTTTGACCATTTGTCAATTGGGGAATGCCTTCATTTCTTATAAATTTGAGTCAATTATTTGTATATTTTGGAAATGAGGCCTTTATAATAATCTTTGACTGTAAAAATGTTTTCCCAGTTTATTACTTCCCTTCTAATCTTTTATGCATTAATTTTGTTTGTACAAAAATTTTTTAACTTGATAAAATCATAATTTTATATTTTGTGATCGATAATGATATCTAGTTTTTCTTTGGTCACATCTTTCCTCCTTCACTGATCTGAGGGATAAACTATTCTATGTTCTTCTAATTTATTTATAATCTTATTCTTTATGCCTAAATCATGAACCCATTTTGACTTTATCTTGGTGCATGGTGTTTTGTGTGAGTCAATGCCTAGTGTTTGCCACATTAATTTCCAATTTTCCCTGCAATTTTTGTCAAACAGTGAATTCTTATCCCAAAAGCTGGAGTCTTTGGGTTTGGAAAACACTAGATCGCAATACTTATTGACTATTTTGTCCTGTGAATATAACCTATTCCATTGATCAACTAGTCTATTTCTTAGCCAATACCAAATGGTTTTGGTGACCATTGCTTTATAACATAGTTTTAGATCTGATACAGCTAGGTCACCTTCATTTAATTATTTTTCATTAGTTCTCTTGAATTCTTGACCTATTGTTCTTCTAGATGAATTTTGTTGTTATTTTTTTAGGTCATTAAAATAGTTTCTTGGGAATCTGATTGTTATAGCACTAAATAAATAGATTAATTTAAGTGGTGTTGTCATCTTTATTTTATTTGCTCGACCTATCCAAAAGTACTTAATATTTTTATTTAGTTTATTTAATTGTTTAGAGTTGACTTTATTTGTGTGGAAAGTGCTTTGTAGTTTTGCTCATATAGTTCCTGACTTTCCTTTGGCAGATAGACTCCCAAATATGATATAACATTGGCAGTTATTTTAAATGGAATTTCTCTTTGTATCTCTTGCAATTGGATCTTGTTAGTGATGCATCAATTCTGTTTTTTAAAGATAATTCCTGGTTTTTCTTTTCCAAACTCTTCTGAAAAGATCTCATTTCCTTTCCTCATTTTTCTCCTAATTCATTTTAAAGATCCTTTTGGGGACCAATTCCTATCATGCTTTGGGGCTTAGTCTGGAACTGCTTTGCCTTTAGGATCCTCAGGATTTGAGATCTGTTCTTCACTTGCTTTTTAAACTTGTCTAGCATCAGCATTCCTTTTTTTTTTTTTTTTTTTTTGGTTATTTTTTTAAAAAGTTGAGTTCTGCTCTAAAGGCAACAGTACAGTTGCTTTAATTTGTCCTGGGGTGGTTTTGCTGACTGACTTCCAATTGACATGGTCTTATGTTCTTGTGGGACTCAGTGGCTCACAAATTTGCCTTTTGCATTTTCTTTCAGTTTCTTACAGCAAATCTGCCAAACCAATCAATCACATCTTGCTCCTCGTCTTTTTAGATTATAACTCTTCAGTCTCCCCAAACTTAGTGATTGGAAGACATCAACTGCCATTGTTGGCACAATTGAACTTGTTACTCCTTGTTTGGGAAAAAACTGAACACTAGGCTTCCACTCATCAATTCATGTTACTGTTCTCTCTTTCTGAGCTGAGAAGAAATGTTACTGTTTCTGCTAGTATTTTTAGAATTATGGCAATCAACAGAGAAATAATCAATAGAGCTATTTTCAGTACTAATTTACTAGGATAACACCTGAAAGAAGTTGATTTGTTTTGTGCACGATATAGATTTTAAACATTCCTTTATCTTTGTACTCATAACAACATATGATCATTGAGTTTTACTGAAATTTTTAATTTGGCCTAATATTCTATAAATGTGAAACCCTTGGAACCAAAGCTGACAAAAAAAAAAATAATCCATCACAAATTGTCAAAACTCTTTTAACTTGGTTTCAATCAATTTAATATTTTCTTTATAAAAATGAGATTGTGGTATATAGGATACAATGAAAAAGTCTAAATCTAAAGCTTTCTACTGCTGCGTTCAAATAAGCTCTAGTACAACAACAACAAAAAGAATGATAACACAGACCTCTTTGTAAGAGATTTAATTGATCAGTGATGTTATTACTGACTTACAGTCATTGAACCCATCCATGATAATACTAAAGAGCAAAAATGAAGTGGAAAAGAAAATGAAATTTTCTTGTAGTCTTTCTACTTACTGGCACATGCTAGGTGGACCTTTTCAAGAAATTAGTGAATAAGTTGAAGTGAAATTAAGAGATTCTTTATGTCTCATTAAACATCTTAATGATTATGATCGATTAGATCACATCTAAACGTATCAATTATGCTATTATATTCTTTTAAAAACACACACACACACACGTATGTATGTATAAATACAAATGATTTTGTCCTTTATCCTGTCACAACCTATTAACCATATCATTTGTTCCACAATGCCATAGAAATGAATTTGGCTACTCTTGACTAGTTACTCATAGCCTTTGATTTCACACCCAATCAGCCTCAGATAGGATGTATTTCTCTGGCAGTGTGGCTGCCGTTTTGATAGATAACTCTTGCCTTGAAAACCTTTCATCTTGAATCAAAACCTGATAGCAGTGTTAAGTCTAGTTCCTTTTCCAAAATGAGTCAGTTGAGGAAATTCAGGGTCACTTGACTATTCACATTTGAGGAAAATGACCATGAATTTTCTCATCATATTCAAGTTAGATCAAAACATTTAAATACTGCTTTAGGTAAAAATACAACTTCATCATTTCAAAACTACTTGGAATTAATTCTTTCAAGAGCCAGTGTCAGAATACATTAAACAAGAGTAGCATATAATGCAAAGAGTTCTAGATCTTGAGTCAAATGATGTGGGTTCAAATTCAAATTCTTTCCTTAACTACTGGTAAACTATTTTTCAACAAAAACTACTGGAATGATGGGAAAACAATTAGAAGAAAAAAAGTTCAAAGCAATAGTTCACATAATATTTCAAGAAAAAATCCAAATGCATACCTTTAGTTCCCTTTCCATTTTTTCCTTTACTTTTCTTTCCTTGCCATTTTTCTCCCATCTCTTCCCTTTCTTTCACTTCCTTTAGAAAACTAAGACCAGGATTATTAATACTGGGATCCAAATAAGGTAGGACAGTAGATTAATAATTAAAAGAGATCATGAGATACCCCTAATTTTATAAATGAATAACCAGGGGAAAAAAGTTGTGGCTTGTCCAAAGACATACAATAGGGCTACATTTTTTTTTTTATTAATGGCTTTTTATTTACCAGTTACATGCATGGGTAATTTTACAGCATTGGCAATTGCCAAATCTTTTGTTCCAATTTTTCCCCTCCTTTCCCCCACCCCCTCCCCTAGATGGCAGGATGACCAATACATGTTAAATATGTTAAAGTATAAATTAAATACAAAATAAGTATACAAGTATACATGTCCAAACCATTATTTTGCTGTACAAAAAGAATCAGATTCTGAAATTGTTTACAATTAGCCTGTGAAGGAAAGCAAAAATGCAAGCAGACAAAAATATAGGAATTGGGAATTCTATATAATGGTTCTTAGTCATCTCCCAGAGTTCTTTTGCTGGGTATAGCTAGTTCAATTCATTACTGCTCCATTGGAACTGATTTGTTCATCTCATTGCTGATGATGGTCAGGTCTATCAGAATTGATCATGATATAGTATTACTGTTGAAGTATATAATGATCTCCTGGTCCTGCTCATTTCACTCGACATCAGTTCATGTAAGTCTCTCCAGGCCTTTCTGAAATAATCCTGTTGGTCATTTCTTACAAAACAATAATATTCCATAACATTCATATACCACAATTTATTCAGCCATTCTCCAACTGATGGGCATCTACTCAGTTTAAAGTATCTGGCCACTACAAAGAGGGCTGCCACAAACATTCTTGCATATACAGATCCCTTTCCCTTCTTTAAGGTTTCTTTGGGATATAAGCCCTGTAGTAGCACTGCTGGATCAAAGGGTATGCAGAGTTTGATAACTTTTTGGGCATAATTCCAGATTGCTCTCCAGAATGATTGGATTCATTCACAACTCCACCAACAATGCATCAATGTCCCAGTTTTCGTGAATCCCCTCCAACATTCATCATTATTTTTTTCCTGCCAACTTGGTCAAACTGACAGGTGTGTAGTGGTATCTCAGAGTTGTATTAACTTGCATTTCTCTGGTCAATAGTGATTTGGAACACTCTTTCATATGAGTGGAAATAGTTTCACTTTCATCATCTAAAAATTGTCTGCTTATATCATTTGACAATTTACAATTGGAGAATGGCTTGATTTCTTATAAATTAGAGTCAATTATCAGAACCTTTAACAGTAAAATGTTTTCCCACTTTGTTGTTTACCTTCTAGTTTCGTTGGTACAAAGGCTTTTTAATTTGATGTAATCAAAATTTTCTATTTTGTGATCAGTAATGATCCCTAGTTGTCCTTTGGTCACAAATTCCTTCCTCCTCCACAAATTTGAGAGATAAACTATCCTATGTTCCTATAATTCATTTATGATCTCGTTCTTTATGGCTAAATCATGGATCCATTTTAATCTTATCTTGGCATGTGGTTTTAAGTGTGGGTCCATGTCTAATTTCTGCCATATTAATTTCTAGTTTTCCCAGTGTTTTTTCTCAAATAACAAATTCTTATCCCAAAAGTTTGGATCTTTGGGTTTGTCTAACCTTAGATTGCCATAGTTATTAACTATTTTGTCTTATGAACTTAATCTATTCCACTGACCAACTAATTTATTTCTTAACCAATGGTTTGGGTGATTGCTGCTTTATAATATAGTTTTAAATCAGGTACAGCTAGGCTACCTTCATTTGATTTTTTTTTCATTAACTTCTTTGAAATTCTCGACCTTTTGTTCTTCCATATGAATTTTTTTGTTATTTTTTCCAGGTCATTAAAATAGTCTCTTATCATAAAAAAGGGAAAGGGACCTGTATGCGCACGAATGTCTGTGGCAGCCCTCTTTGTAGTGGCTAGAAACTGGAAACTGAGTGAATGTCCATCAATTGGAGAATGGCTGAATAAATTTTGGTATATGAATATTATGGAATATTATTGTTCTGTAGGAAATGACCAACAGGATGATTTCAGAAAGGCCTGGAGAGACATACACAAACTGATGCTGAGTGAAACGAGCAAGGCCAAGAGATCATTATATACTTCAACAACAATACTATAGGATGACCAATTCTGATGGACCTGGCCATCCTCAGCAATGAGATCAACCAAATCATTTCCAATGGAGCAGTAATGAACTGAACCAGCTATGCCCAGTGAAAGAACTCTGGGAGATGACTAAAAACCATCACATTGAATTCCCAATTCCTATATTTTTGCCCGCCTGCAATTTGGATTTCCTTCACAGGCTATTTGCACAATATTTCAGAGTCTGATTCTTTTTGCACAGCAAAATAACGGTTTGGTCATGTACACTTATTGTGTATCTAATTTATATTTTAATATATTTAACATCTACTGGTCATCCTGCCATCTGGGGGAGGAGGTGGGGGGAAAGAGGGGAAAAATTGGAATAAGAAGTTTGGCAATTGTCAGTGCTGTAAAGTTACCCATAAATATAACCTGTACATGAAAGGCTATTAAATTAAAAAAATAATAATAAAATAGTCTCTTGGGAGTCTGATTGGTACAGCACTAAATAAATAGATTAGTTTAAGAAGTATTGTCATCTTTATTATATTCTCTCGACCTACCCAAGAGCATTTAATATTTTTCCAATTATTTAAATCTGACTTTATTTGCGTGGAAAGTGTTTTGTAATTTTGTTCATATAATTCCTGACTTTTCTTTGGTAGATAGATTCCCAAATATTTTATGCTGTCAACAGTTATTTTAAATGGAATTTCTCTTTGTATCTCTTGCTGTTGGATTTTGTTGGTGATGTATAAAAATTTTGAGGATTTATGAGGATTTATTTTATACCCTGCAACTATGCTAAAGTTATGAATTATTTCTAATAGCTTTTTAGTAGAATCTCTGGGGTTCTCTAAGTATACCATCATATCATCTGGAAAGAGTCATAGTTTGATTTCCTCATTGCCTACTTTAGTTCCTTTAATCTCTTTCTTGACTCTTATTGCCAAAGCTAGTGTTTCTAACACAATATTGAATAATAATGGTGATAGTGGGCAACCTTGCTTCACTCCAGACCTTACTGGGAAAGGTTTCAATTTTTCTCCATTGCATATGATGCTTGCTGATGGTTTTAAATATATGCTCCTGACTATTTTAAGAAAAAGTCCATTTATTCCTATACTCTCAAGTGTTTTTATTAGGAATGGATGTTGGATTTATCAAATGCTTTTTCTGCATCTATTGAGATGAACATATATTTTTTGTTAGTTTGCTTATTGATATAGTCAATTATGCTAATAGTTTTCCTAATATTGAACCAGCCCTGCATTCCTGGTATAAAACCTACTTGGTCATAGTGTATTATCCTGGGGATGATTTTCTGTAATCTTTTTGCTAATATTTTATTTAAGATTTTAGCATCAATATTCATTAGGGAGATTGGTCTATAATTTTCTTTCTCCATTTTTAGCCTACCTGGTTTAGGTATCAGTACCATGTCTGTGTGGTAAAAGGAGTTTAGTAGGACTTCTTCAATCCCTATTTTTTCAAATAGTTTATATAGCACTGGAGTTAATTGTTCTTTAAATGTTTGGTAGAATTCACATGTAAATCCATCTGGTCCTGGGAATTTTTTCTTAGGGAGTTGGTTAATAGCTTGTTCTATTTCTTTTTCTAAGATGGGACTGTTTAGGATATTTACTTCTTCCTCTGTTAATCTGGGCAGGCTATATTTTTGAAGGTATTCTTCCCTTTCACTTAAGTTGTCGAATTTATTGGCATAAAGTTGGGCAAAGTAATCGCTAATTATTGTTCTAATTTCCTCTTCATTAGTGGCTAGTTCTCCCTTTTCATTTTTAAGACTAACAATTTGATTTTCCTCTTTCTTTTTTTTTTTAATCAAATTTACTAAGGGTTTGTCTATTTTGTTTGTTTTTTCATAGAAACAAATCTTAGTTCAATAGTTTTTTTTTTTTACTTTCAATTTTATTGATCTCTCCTTTTATTTTTAGAATTTCAAGTTTAGTGTTTGACTGTGGGTTTTCAATTTGTTCCCTTTCTATCATTTTTAGTTGCAAACCCAATTCCTTGACCTTTTCCTTCTCTATTTCATGCAAGTAGGCCTCTAGAGATATGAAATTTCCCCTTATTACCGCTTTGGTTGCATCCCACACATTTTGGTATAATGTCTCATTATTGTCATTTTCTTGGGTGAAGTTATTAATTATGTCTATGATTTGCTGTTTCACCCATTCATTCTTTAGGATGAGATTATTTAGTTTCCAATTATTTTTTGGTCTATTTTCCCTTGGCTTTTTGTTGAATGTAATTTTTATTGCATCGTGGTCTGAAAAGGATGCATTTATTATTTCTGCCTTACTGCATTTGAGTTTGAGGTTTTTATGGCCTAGTATATGGTCTATTTTTTATAGGTTCCATGAATTGCTGAAAAGAAAGTGTACTCCTTTCTGTCTCCATTTTATTTTCTCCAGAGCTCTATTATATCTAACTTTTCTAGTAATCTATTTACCTCTTTGACTTCTTTCTTATTTATTTTGTGGTTTGATTTATCTAATTCT
This sequence comes from Sarcophilus harrisii, assembly GCF_902635505.1. Classification (NCBI taxonomy): domain Eukaryota; kingdom Metazoa; phylum Chordata; class Mammalia; order Dasyuromorphia; family Dasyuridae; genus Sarcophilus; species Sarcophilus harrisii. Next base: position 166,350,331 of record NC_045430.1, read on the forward strand.
GAGAGTGCAAGGTTGAGATCTCCCACTATTATAGTTTTGATTGTCTATTTCTTCTTGTAGCTCTCTTAATTTCTCTTTTAAGAATTTAGATGCTACACCACTTGGTGCATATATGTTTAATATTGATATTGCTTCATTATCTATGCTACCCTTTAGCAAGATATAGCGCCCTTCCTTATCTCTTTTAATTAGATTAATTTTTTTTTCTTGATCTGAGATCAGGATGGCTACCCCTGCTTTTTTACCTTCATCTGAAGCATTGTAGATTTTGCTCCAACCTTTTACCTTTACTCTGCATGTATCTCCCTGCTTCAGGTGTGTTTCCTGTAAATAACATATTGTAGGATTCCGGCTTTTAATCCATTCTGCTAACTGCTTCCTCTTTATGGGGGAGTTTACCCCATTCACATTTATGGCTAAAATTACCAATTCTGTATTACTTGCCATTGTGTTAACCCCTGTTTATGCTTTTCTCCCTTCTTTTCCCCTTACCCCCCTTCCTAATATTAAAGTTGTAAACATCACTTGCTTCTCGCAGGCCTGCCTTTTTAGTATCCCTTCCCCCTGCCTTAGAGTTCCACCCCCTATCTTACTCCTTTCTCTCACAGTTTCTGTATTCCCTTCTGCTTAGCTTATTCCTGCCTGTTTCACTTTTCCCTTCTCACTTTTCAATGAGGTGGGAGAAGTTTCACCATAAATTGAATATGTCTAAAATTTTTCTCTTAAAGCCAATTCTGATGGCAGTAAATACCCACTATATTCATCCCCCTCCATTCTTTCTCTCAGATATAATAGGTTTCCATTGCCTCTTCATGAGATGTAGTACCCCCACTTTACCCTTTTTCTGGTACAATGTCCTTTCCACCTCTAGTTCTAGAATAAGGTATACATGTATTCTTTATACATCTTTATAGCAGAAATATAGTTCCCAAGATTTCTTTGTACCTTTTTAAGTTTCTCTTGAATTCTATATTTGTAGATCAAACTTTTTGTTACGTTCTGGTTTTTTTCATCAAAAATAGGTGAAATTCACTTATTTTGTTGAATGTCCATCTTCTTCCCTGGAAAAAGATGCTCATTCTGGCTGGGTAAGTTATTTTTGGTTGCATACTGACTTACTTAGCCTTTTGGAATATCATATTCCAGGCCCTTTGATCTTTTAATGTGGATGCTGTGTGATCCTGTGTAATCCTTATTGTGGCTCTTTTATATTTGAATTGGGTTTTTCTAGCTGCTTGCAGAATTTTTTCCTTTGTCTGAGGGTTCTGTCATTTGGCCATTATATTTCTTGGTGTTTTCATTTTAGGATCCCTTTTAGTAGGTAATCAATGAATTTTTTTCAGTGTCTATTTTACCCTCTGTTTCTATGACTTCTGGGCAGTTCTCTTTCATAATTTCCTAGAAAATAGTGTCCAGGCTCTTTTTTTCATCATATTTTTCTGCGAGTCCAATAATTCTCAGATTGTCTCTCCTAGACCTATTTTCCAGGTGTGTTGTTTTCCCAAGAAGGTATTTCACATTTTTCTCCATTGTTTGATTTTTTTTGCTTTTGCTTGACTGATTCTTCTTGTCTCCTTGAGTCTTTCAATTCCATTTGTTCGATTCTGATTTTCAATGAAGTATTTTCTTCACTCACTTTTTTTTATATTTTTTTCTAATTGTCCCATTGAGTTGTTTTGTTCTATGGAATGTTTTTCCATTTCACCAAATTTGTTTTTTAGAGAGCCATTTTCTGTTTCCAGTTCACTAATCCTATTTTTCAAGGATTTGATTTCTTCATCTACTCTGTCTTTAAATGATTGGGATGACTTCTCCAGACTCTCTTGCCAAGCCTCCCTCTCCTTTTCCAATCTTTCTTCTACCTTTCTTGTGAGAGCCTTTTTAATTTCTTCAATGAGATTCATCTGTGCTGAGGAACAGATGATCTCCTGTGGGGATTCACCTGAAGACAGTCTGCTTTTAGTCTCCTCAGGGTTTAGAGTCTGCTCTCTGTCGGTATAAAAGCTGTCAATTGTTAAGGTCCTTTTCAATTTTTTGCTCATTTTGTCAGAGAAAAATCAAAGACAAACTAGGAAAGAAAAAAAGAAAAAAAAAACCCAAATGGGATTTGCTTTTTTGGGGGGAGTGGCTGGAGTGGCTGTTACCGAGCTTCCTGTACAGATTGTGGGGGCAGCAGCAAGGCACTAGCAGGACTCTGCTGGGCCAGCGCTCCTAGAGTCTGAGAGTGTGCTGAGATGCTGTGGGGGAGGAGTCGCCAGGTCCCAAGAAACTCCAGCTGTTTGGGGTTGTATTCTTCACCCCTGGTGTTTTTAGCTTCTCTGCTGGGCTACTGACTTGCTGCCAGGGCAAAGTATCCAATCCTGTAGCAAAGCTCTCACTGCAGAGACGGCTGAGATCACACCCCAACCCCCTCCGGTCTGCTTGACTGTGAGCTGCCTGCCGAGCTCTTGCTGCCACTGCCCTCAGCCTGTGCCTTATGTAAAACTGTTCCGCCCTTGAGCAAAAACAGACCTTTCCTGGTGAATCTCAAGGATGTCTTCTCTTGGTAACTATTTGTGGGTTTTTTTTTTCAGTCAAGCATTAATTCAGAGGCTTGTAAGTAGATGGATTCTGAGAGAAAATGCAGAGCTTACACAGCTGTGTGCCTCCTTGCCGCCATCTTGGCCAGAAGTCCTGTTAACACCTTTTCAACATGGTTTAGCGGGACTTTGTAGAGCTTGAAATTTATTAGCATAAATGTCAGGAAATCTGTTACCTCCATGTCATAATCAGATGTTGAGAAAGGACTTCAGTAGAATTACATATTTTATAAACACACATAGATGCACAAATATGCTAAAAATGACCTTATCATTGGGGATGATTTTTCCTTCTTTTGTCTTTCAAAAATATTTTGGTTATGCATCTTTTATACCTATACATAGACATATGTATACACATGTATATATGCCTATATTATATATGGTATAATTTATTACAAATTTAATATATTTAAAATCCATAAAAAGTAGGTTTTTTGAATTCCAAAACTTCCTTCACCAATTCATTTTAGTAGGTACACTGTCTATATCAACATTAAAATTTATTCATTTATTTATTACCCTAAACCCCTAAACCTTAATGTTTCAGTTAAGTTCATTTCTGTCTATTCTATCTTCAGCAAGTATAAGAATAGGAATATTTATATGTAAATGTAGTAAATGTAATAAAGTAATATAAATACATGTATGTGAACACACATTTGTACACATATATGTATGCATATCTATCTATACATGTGTAAACACACACACACACATATATATATATATATATATATATATATATAGTATCCATTTAAATGAATTCTGTTTTTACTTTCTTATGTAGCTGATTCTACACATAGAGCTAAACTTAAGACCAATTTTTCATAATCCGATTTCAGAAAAGATCATAAAACTGATGACCTAGTAAGGAGAAGGCAATTTAATTCCACTTTAAAGTAAATGCACTTAATAGGAGGTTCCTTGCCTTGGTACAAAGACAGAGAATATATGTAAGCAATAAACAGATTATGTTTAGCATGTTGAACATGTTTGTAAAGACAAACTTGGCAGACCTAAGTTTATACTGCTATAATTCGCATTGTGGTGACTGTTGCAATTATAGAGATTGACATTACTGGATTTTAGAGACCACGTTTGCCTTACTACAGTTGCTTTTATCACCTGTTTGCTACCATTGATATTCTGACCTTCTCTTTAATAGCATTTAAATCTTTGTAGTATTTTACCTGAATCCCCATCCCCTACTCAACTCTAATAACCATTAGTTGATCCAGGTTGCAGAGTAAGTGCTGCCCTTTGACAGCAACAAAATTCAGTGAAAAGAGAACTGATTTTTGAATCCTATTTTCACTCTTTGGCTCATTAGGAACTTGGAGCACTTGTGAAGTCTTGAGTTTGTCATGTAAAATGAGGCTATTCAATTATATGAAATTTGAAGTACCTCCCCACTATAAATTGTATAAATTTTGGATTAGTCTCTACTTATTATATCTTTTCTCTTCATTCCCTTCATTCTTCCCTCAATGTTCTCATAAGCATATTCCCCCAAAATCATTATTTTCATAATCACCAGTAACCTCACCAGCTACATTCAAATAGAATGGAGAACTGGGGAGAGGAGAAAGAATCTCCTGTTTCATGAAATGTTATAGAACAATGATTCTATCTTCAATAATTTTATAGCTATCCACAAGTGAATGTGAATTAATCTTCACCTAAATAAATAAACCCAACTGACTAACTGACCAAATATAAGTAAATGCTCTAATAACCCCATAACAATATGATACTATTTGTTTTTGAACTCAGCAGGAGACTCCTATTCTTCTTATTTTGTTACTCTCCCTCTTAGAGAACAACAAAGCATCCATTTCAGTTATTTCACCAGTTTCACAAGAAAAAGCTCTTCTTTGTGCTCTAGATAGAGACCCTTTCAGTGTTATATTCATATATATATAACAGTGACTAAAATGGCTCCTTGGGAGAAGAGTATAACAATTTTCAGAGACATAAAATTTTTCAACTTTATGAAATTTGATTCCTTGCCCCAGGTCATTAAAGTTGATAATAACCTGAACTTATTACCTTAAAAAAACCTTTTATCACACTGTGTGGGGAAAAAGTTTTCTAAATTAGAATGTTTTAAAAGAGATAAACTCAGGTATTGACTGACACATTCTAATTGTGCAGTTTTTTTGGAAAAATCACATCTTTTCAGTATTTTAACCAAATTAATAAGACTATGAGGTGCAGAGAAGATGATGAGCTGATTTGTTAGAAGGAATTCCCTGACTTAGGAATTCTCTAAACCACTGAAACTGGAGATTCACTTAGTTTTCTTCTACATTATATTAATTTGTTGGTTGATGGTTACTTTATATAAGCTCAACGAGAAGCGAAACTGCATTACTATGTTGGGGTTAAGATACAGTATATTTGACTGTGGCTAATCAGACCAATATGAGGTTGGAAGATTCTACCACAGATTGGACAGGAAATAATCCATATAAAATTTAGAGATGAGATATATCTAAATTTGTGTATCTCATGCTAATTTTGAGCTAATGCAATTCTGTTTCACACAAAGAGCGCATTTTCTATTTTGTTGCATACATATCATGCTGGTGGTGTTATGTTATGGGCCAGAACTCTGAACTTGAAACAAGGATTCTTACAAGGTGCTAAATCAGTGGAATTGATGAGACAATAGTTTTCTAGTTTAGCATGGTGATTAGTAGTTCTCTAAATTCAGTATGATTGATTTAATCTTACAACCAATAATGGTTTCCTAGTGATATAATGATTGGTTTATACTCAATGTAGAGCATATAACCTTGGACTCAAAGTCCCAGAAGACAAGTGCCCTGGAGGTGGGAGCTCAAGGTCTCGGAGCCAAGCAGATACAGATTTATTCCATCTTTATCAGCTTTGTGGTGGCTGGCCTGGCCTCCTGCACTTCCCCCACTGAGACCAAGGCCTGTCAGAGCCAGAGACAGATTCAGAAGGACCAGACACAGCCTCGGAAGGAACTGAGAGCAAGATTCACTCACTCCATCTCATACCACCGTGGTTGCAGGGCTTTCCTACTTAGCTTTTCCATTGAAACCAAGACTCTGGAAAGCCTCTAAGAAAGTTAACCTCGGGGTCCAGGCAAGGAAACTAGACTTTGAAGGAAATAATAAAGGATTTGGACTTTAACACCTGGCTTCTCATGGTGATTACTGAACTGAAACAAAGGCTGCTCCAAGACCTTAAGAAAACTAAATTAAGTACTTTACAATGCTAGGCTGTTATCTTCAATATCTCACAATCAGTTCCAAAATTCATCAAAGGTACTTTGAGAGTGTCCTTATATCACTTCTCACTTCTGTGTCAGCACTTGCCTCCAGTGAGTTCCCTTTAAAATAATATTTTAGACAAATTATATTGGGCATTTAAACAATGAGTCCAGCCTATTGTAATTATGTTCGCTGAAGTAGAATGTGAGTTGTTAGCAGTTTGGATCAAAAAAGGACCTCATTGTCTGGTACCTTCTCTTGTCAAGTGGTTTTCAGAATCCTCCTAAGACAATTCAAATGGAAGCAAGTCATTTTCCTGGCATGGCAGAGGTATACTGTCCAGGTTTCACAAGCATACAACCAAAGCAGTTTGCACAGTGGCTCTATAGGATTTCAGTTTGGCAGGCAGTATGTTACCTCTTCTTTCCCACACTTTCCTTTGAAAGCTCTCAAAAACTGAACTAGTTCTGTTGTTACATGTATCAATATCATCATCTATGTACAAACCTCTGTAAAGTATACCATTAAGTTTAGTGGACTTATCAACATATTTAAAATGTCTCCATTTCTCATAATTGATGATTTTATGTATTGTTGAAGTGATGCTGGCTGGTGGAGAACCTATTTTCATGGTCATAATTATTCAGTCAAAACTAGCAAAAGCAGTACAGAATCAATCCATATTGCATCTTAGGCGTAGAGGTTGCATTAAAGTACACAACCATCTATGAACAAAAATTCATGCATTAAATTTACTCCTACTTTAGTTTTAGCTTGCAGCATTTTCACTTTAAATAATTTATTGGTAGTGTACTAGCTGATCTTGAAGCCATTTCCATCCTTGTTAAAAGCATCTAAAAAATTGCTGAAAACATCATGCTCAAAGCATGGGAGCAAACATATAGCTCTCTTTTACTCCCATTGGTGACTAGGAAAGTGTGATAACATTGTCCATTATCCAATATCTTTCTAGCATGTTGTTGTGTACACATGGTATACACTATTGATGAAATTTTATGGATAACCAATTTTTGCTATGATTTTCCATAAGTTTTCATAACTCAAAGTATTAAAGACCTTGGACAGATTAATGAACAATAATAGACCTCTGCTAGTATTTCTTCTGGCATTGTCAGGTAGCAAATATCACATTGATCATTCCTTATCTTTAGGTAAAAGATCAATCCATTATGGAGTACTCTGGCAAGAAACTTGCTGACAATGACGAGAGAAAAAGATAAAGCACTTGTGATCATCACAGAAGAAACCATTTGCTTTCCTTTTTTAAAGTTATACAGTGGATACACACCTGTCAGATTGGCTAAGATGACAGGAAAAAATAACGATGATTATTGGAGGGGATGTGGGAAAACTGGGACATTGATGCATTGTTGGTGGAGTTGTGAACGAATCCAACCATTTTGGAGAGTAGTTTGGAACTATGCTCAAAAAGTTATCAAGCTGTGCATACCCTTTGATCCAGCAGTGTTACTACTGGGCTTATATCCCAAAGAGATTATAAAGAAGGGAAAGGGACCTGTATGTGCACGAATGTTTGTGGCAGCCCTTTTTGTAGTGGCTAGAAACTGGAACCTGAATGGATGTCCATTAGTTGGAGAATGGCTGAATAAATTGTGGTATATGAATGTTATGGAATATTACTGTTCTGTAAGAAATGACCCACAGGATAATTTCAGAAAGGCCTGGAGAGACTTACATGAACTGATGCTGAGTGAAATGAGCAGGACCAGGAGATCATTATATACTTCAACAACAATACTATATCATGACCAGTTCTGATGGACCTGGCCATCCTCAGCAACGAGATCAACCAAATCATTTCCAATGGAGCAGTAATGAACTGAACCAGCTATGCCCAGAGAAAGAACTCAGAGATGACTAAAAACCATTACATTGAATT